>NC_048221.1:80264048-80426147 GCF_002007445.2 Ailuropoda melanoleuca | reverse complement strand
GAGCTTTACATCGGAAGCCGGGGATATACTGTATGGTGACTAACATAATATAATAAAAAAATCATTAAAAAAAAAGGTTCCCAGCATTATGACTGAAATTGTACTAAGTCTATAGGCCAACTTGGGGACTTTCAAGAAAACAAATAAATATTCTCAGGCTAAAACTTAAAAAGAAAGAAGAAAAAAGAGAAAGAAAGAAAGAAAGAAAGAAAGAAAGAAAGAAAGAAAGAAAGAAAGAAAATGTCAAATTTTGGTTGTTACCTTAAGAAAAAAAAAGAAAGAAAAGAGAGTACCATAAGCCATGAGCCAGGACAAACAGGAAGACATAATCAGAGCTAAAAGGAAGGTAGAGCCAGCTTCCAAAGATAATCCTGAAGTGGCTTAGTGTCTAACATAATGTCTTACACAAAACTGATGCTCAATTTCTTGAATGAAACAATGAGTGAATGAATGAATGAATGGACCACAAATATAATCATTTATAAAGTGGAATATGAAAAAGAGGATTTATTACCCATCCCAAATAATAGTTAGATTTAATTAATTCATGAACAGACTATCACCAGCAATGTCTTTGGTGCAAGAGAAAAGTTCTAATCATAATGTATAATCTACTGAATTGTCAGTTCACCAGGAAATGGGATATTTGGACATTCATTCAAACTCAGTCTAGACTTCTACCATGAGCCAGGCCCTTGTTTCTACACCCAATATGTGCATGTCCTCTGTCTCCAGCCTAGTACCTTACTCAGGACCTGAAGAGTTTCCATGTAACCTCAGCAGGCTCCCAGCCTCCTCTGGCTTTTTCATTACTGTCAGCCTCATTCATACAGTAGGACTAGCACAATGATTACAAGCATGGTCTCTAGGGTAAGAATGCCTGAATAAGAACCTGCCTCCAAAATTTTTAGTCTTAGAATTTGGGAAAGTTACTTAAGCTCTCCTCCTTTATAAATGGGAATACTAACAATACCCACTCTTTCAGTTGTTGTGAGGATTCATTAAGAAACTCCAAGTTTAGCACCCTGCTTGACACACTAACTCAATTCTACATCAATTTTAGATTTTTTTTTAAAGATTTTATTTATTTATTTGACAGAGACAGACAGCCAGCGAGAGAGGGAACACAAGCAGGGGGAGTGGGAGAGGAAGAAGCAGGCTCCCAGTGGAGGAGCCCAATGTGGGACTCGATCCCGGCATTCCGGGATCACGCCCTGAGCTGAAGGCAGAAGCTTAACGACTGCGCCACCCAGGCGCCCCTCAATTCTACATCAATTTTTTATTTTGTCACAATCTTCCTTATGGATATAAGATCTTAAGATGGAAGGCACCAATAGGAAGAACATCAGACAGCAATTCAGAATTCCTAGATTGTACTTTCACGTCTTTTGCTAAATAGGTACTTTAGCATGAGTGTGTCATTTAATGTCTCTGAGTCTCAATTTTCTTATCTGTCAAATGAGAGGGATGGCTAGATGATCTGCATTTCTTTCTTCCTGCTTTATGATTCCATATCATATCTTATTCAAGTCTCTGTAGCATAATGCTCAATACTTTGTTCTACACATAAAATACAGACAGACAATTCCATAACCTCCTTCTGACACCTACTCCAATTATTTTAAGGCATGAGAGTTCACTTCTACCATCTTTGCCATATGGTAGAGTGTATAACAGAAAGGCAGGTGGAGCTAAATAGGACTCAGATGCCCTATCAAACACCCTGAAGGCAGATGTTATGGCCAAGAGTATGGGATCCATAGGCACATCTGCAGAGAGCATCAATAACTCAAGCTCCATATTTATCTCCTAGCAAAGCACCTCAGGGATAAATAGCAGAATTCTAAGCACAGAGGCACTTGAGAAATATCTGTTGCTGTGTTTTATCTA
Source organism: Ailuropoda melanoleuca (assembly GCF_002007445.2). Classification (NCBI taxonomy): domain Eukaryota; kingdom Metazoa; phylum Chordata; class Mammalia; order Carnivora; family Ursidae; genus Ailuropoda; species Ailuropoda melanoleuca. Next base: position 80,424,257 of record NC_048221.1, on the reverse strand, counting down.
TGTAGAATACTCATTTACTAATTCTAAAGGACTGAATTTGAAGAGACAAAAAAAATCTGTTTTTTGCTTCAAGTAAGGGATTATATATTTTTATTCCCTAGGGTCAAAACATAGTAGATTCTTAATTTATGTATGTTTGATGAATGGATCATCCTGGATCTTCTGGTTCTATATTCAGGAACCCAGGCTGTTGAAATCTTGTAAATTAATATTTATAATTCTTTTTAATGAAGCATGTGGTATATCATTATGAAAATGTCCCCCAAGGAATCACTTCTCCCTGAGCCTATGTTTCTTTTGTAGTGTGACATTGCTCTTTCTTCAGTAAAGACCTGAGTCTCTTTCTCCACTCCTTTGAATCTAAGCTGGCCTGGTGACTTGCTTTGATCTTTAGAATGTGACATAAGTAATACTGTGAAGTTCCAAAGCTTAGCTCTCAAGAATCCTTGTATCTTCCACCTGTGTTCTCGTAGGGCTCAGCCACCACGGAAAAAAGCTTGGCTTCAAATACTGTTGAGAGATCATGTGAATAAGGAGGTCTCAGTTTTCCAGCTATCCCTGCTGAGGTCCCAAACATGATGGTGAGATCATCTAGACTCTTTAGCTCCAGCAGACCCAGCAGATGAATGAAGCTCCATGAGGAAGTCTGGCCAAGAAGAGCGGAGGAACTGCCCCGCCAACCCACAGAACCATGAGAAATAGTACATATCTTCTTCAACTTACAATAGAGTTACTCCCAATAAAACTATCGTAAGTTGAAAGTATTGTAAATCAAAAATGCATTTAACACACCTAACCTACCAAACATCCTAGCTTAGCCTAACTTACCTAAAACACTCTCAGAACAATTACGTTAGCCTACAGTTGGACAAACTCATTTAACATGAAGCCTATTTTATAATAAAGTGTTGAATATTTCATGTAATTTATCTAATACTAGACTGAAAATGAAAAATGGAAGAGTTGTATGGGTACAGAAAGGTTGTAAGTATTGGTCATTTACCCTCATGATCCTGTTTACTGATGGGGAGCCATGGCTGGCTGCCACTGCCCAGCATCACAAGAATATCATACCACATATCATTAGCTCAGGAAAAAAATCAAAGTTCAAAATTCAAAGCACGGTTTCTACCAAATGCATATTGCTATCATACCATTGTAAAGTAAAAAAAAAAAAAAAAAAAAAAAAAAAAAAAAAAAAAACCTTAAGTCAAATCATTTATAAGGGGACCATCTGTAAATTGTCATTGTTTTAAAATACTGAGTTTTTGAGTGGTTTGTTACATAGCAATAGGTCACTGATGCAAAACTATTTCTTGACCAGAATCAGAATAGTCGCACAATAAGGAGTTTCATGAAAATAAATTATATCAGCAGTTCTGTCAAATGGGAAAAAAGAAAGAAGAGTGGGAAAAAATTTAAATACTATGTATGATAAACGATAAAATCCCAGATTTTGACTATAAACGATTATGCAGGAAATGTAATCAGGGATCAAATACCACATTAAATCTATTCGTTGGTGTGAGGCCCTGCAGAAAACAACTTCCAAACAGTAGATGTTTTAGAATTAATTAATTATTCATTGGTTGGCATTCATTGCATTAGTGATTATTTCTGCATAACAAATCACTCAAAAACTTAGCAGTTAAAAAAGAACAATTATTTATTATTCTTGCAGTTTCTATGGGCCGTGTATATGGGAGAAGCTTGGTTGGGCAGTTGTGACTCTGTCTCATGAGGTTCCAGTGGAGGTGTTGACCAAGGCTGCAGTCATCTACAGGCTTAACTGGGGCTGGAGAAGTCACTTCCAAGGTGTGTCACTCACATGGTTGGCAAGTTGGTTCCTTTCATTTGCGCCTCTTTTGTGGCTCCTCGTATGTCTTCATGTCATGGCAACTGTCTTCCACTAGAACCGAGGATCCAAGAAACCAAGGCAGAAGCTGAAATGTCTTTTATGGCGTAGCCTCAGAACTCACACATCACCATATTCTCTATGCATAAACAGAGCGGATCTGAGTTAATATAGGGGGAAATCATACAAGGGCAAGGATTATTGTGGGTTCTTTTGGAGACTATCTTCCATATCCCTATCATGAAAAATAAATTGAAAGCATATAGTAAAAAGACCTATGCAACAGGATTATTAAAAATAATCTTAGAAAGTGAAACCAAAGCCATAAAGAGGCAAGAAGAAAGCTGATTCCACCTGGGGCCTTCAGGTAATATATTTATTACAAGTCCACGATCCCTTAATAGAAACCCTTGAGGCTGGATATGTTTCAGAATACAGAATTTTTTGGATTTCAGGAAGGTAAGGAGATAAGGAGGCACACATACCACATATTACACATTACCCTCCAGAATAACTTAAAATCAACTACATTGTTATTGACGCAACAAAACGTATGCATTTTCAAACTAAGTGGGATAAAGACTTTCAATATAGACTCACATCAATTTAGGTCAGATTTCAATAATAATTTTTTTTAAAGTCTTGCTCTTTAGAGGTTTCTGGATTTCAGAATTGCTAGTAAAGGAGCCTGCAGAAGTTGTAAGCTCACAGGATCAGAAACTGTGGCAATGGATTCCCCCAGATTCTGTGCATCTGTTCCCATTTCCAAGCTTTGTTTCCTGACCAACACTGCGATACTGCTGATCAAATTTGTCTCACAAATTCAGATTCTCAAAGATGTCCCACTCATATTTGAGGTCTCCTAATAACTTATTTGTCTGCCTTCGAATTCTATTCAGGCACTAGTCTTTCAAACTTGCCCAGGTTATACCCAGCCTCAGTTTTCAGGTGTATAGCTACCATTTTAGCATTGACAGCTTGCAGTAAGTATTGCATAGCATAAGGAGTAGGATAGTTACCACACTTGAGCCACAGATTTAGCTGTTGCCTGACAATTAAGACAAAAAATCATGTAACATGTTAGAGAGAAACCATTATTTTCCTTATAAACCTTATTTTCAAATTTGGATGGAAATTTAGTAAAGCACACTATTTAAAAGGACATACTTCTAACTTGAGAGTGAAGGCATCTAAAACAAGACATAACACCCCCAGAATTCACAAAGTAAAAGTTTTAGTTTGCCTAAAATATAAATATGAAACTTTTTAAGCAGTGTTAAAAGACAAGTGACAAACTAATTGGAAATTTTGCAACATATAAAGCCGAGGAAAGATTAATGAGAACTCCTACAAATTAATAACAAAAAAACAAAAAGGCAAACTAATACGAAATTCACAGAAAATGTATCTAAATGTCTAATAAATATATGAAAACTAGGAATGAGGAAAATATTATTTTTAAAGGTGAGACACCATTTTTTACCCATCCAATGGGCAAAAATTTTAAAGTTTGATAATATCAAGTTTTTACAAAGGTATAGGGAGTAGCACTCTCATACACTATCACTGGAAGTGTAAATGATACATTTACAGAGGGTAATTTGGCAATATCTGTCTAAGAACTAAACGCAAATACACTTTAGTGATTAATTCCACTTCTAGGATTCTGTTGTCACACATGAACAAAGAAACAAGCAGGATTTTTAACTATAGCATTGGTCGACCTAGTGAAAATGCAAGCAACCTATCTGTTAAAAGGAGATGTTTAAAAACAAACAAATAAAAGCTAAGATATAGTCCAGGAGTTTGCAATCAATGGACTCTGAGCTGAATGTGGCCTCAGCCTGTTTTTGTACTGCCTGCAAGCCAAGAATGGTTTTCACAATTTTAGAAGATTGAAGAGGACAAAGAAGAGAAAGAGAAGTAAGAGAAGACAATGCAACTGAGACCTTAGAAGATTCAGAAAGGCTTAATTTTTTTTATCTGGCCCTTTGCAGGAAAAGTTTATATAACCAAATTATAGAACACTTAACAAACCATGAAGTTAATGAGAAAATAAGGATGGAATGGTTGGAGTCAAACAATGAAATTAATTTTTCCTATTCCTATCATCCGTAGGCCTCTGTGCCAACATACAATAGTGAAGATACAAAGTTCCCAATGCCCCTTTGAAACTTCATGAGGCATTTAAAAATTGAGCACATTTAGGCTTAAATGCTCCAATCAAAATACATAGGGTGATGGAGTGGATAAAAAAACATGGCCCATCTAAATGCTGCCTACGAGAGACACAATTCAGTCCTAAAAACATATACAGACTGAAAGTAAAGGGATGGAAAAACATTTACCTGCAAATGAAAATGGGAAAAAAGTAGCAATACTTTTATCAAATAAAATAGACTTTAAAACAAGGACTGTAACAAGGGACAAAGTAGGGCATTACATAATGATAAAGGGATCAATCCAACAAAAGGATATAACAATTGCAAATATCTATGCACACAACATTGGAATACCTAAATACATAAAGCAAATATTAACATACATACAGGTGGTAATACAATAATAGTAGGGGACTTTAATGACTCACTTACATCAATGGATAGATCATCCAGACAGAAAATCAATAAGGAAACAGTGTTTTTGAATTACACATGAGACCAGGTAAACATAAAAGATATATACAAAACATTCCATTCAAAAACAACGGAATACACATTCTTTTCAAGTGCACATGGAATATTCTCCAGAATAGATCACATGTTAGGCCACAAAAGAAGTCTCAATAAATTAAAGAAGACAAATCATACTATGCATCTTTTCCAACCACAATGTGAAACTAAAAATCAATCATAAGAAGGAAACAAGCAAACAAAAAACACATGGAGGTTAAACAACACTATACTGAACAACCAATGAGTCAACAAAGAAATAAAAAAAATAAATATATGGAGATAAATGAAAATGAAAACACAACAGTCCAAAATTTTTGGAATGTAGCAAAACCAGTTCTAAGAAGGATATATAGTGATACAGGCCCATGTAAAGAAAAAAAGAAAAAGCTCAAATAATCTAAACTTACATTTAAGGGAACTAGAAAAAGAAAAACAAACAAAGCCCAACGTGAGTAGAAGGAAGGAAATATCAGAGCAGAAATAAATGAGATAGAGACAAAAAACTCAATAAAACAAAGAGCTAGTTCTTCGAAAAAAAATAAACAAAATTAATAAATCCTTAACCAGACTCATCAAGAAAAAATAGAAAGGAGCCAAATAAATAAAATCAGAAACAAAAAATAAGTAACAACTGACACCACAGAAATACAAAGGATTATAAGAGAATATTATGAAAAATTATATGCAACAAATTAGACACCTAGAAGAAATGGATAAATTCCTAGAAACATACAATCTTCCAAAACTGAATCAGGAAGAAATAGAAAATCTGAACTGACCAATTACTAGTACAAAATTGGCTTGGTAATCAAAAAACTACCAAAAAATCAAAGTGCAGGACCAGATGGCCTCACAGGTAAATTCTACCAAACATTTAAAGAAGAGTTAATACCTATTTTTCTCAAACTGTTTCAAAAAAAATAGAAGAGGAAGGAAAGCTTCCAAATACATTCTATGAGGCCAGCATTACCCTCATACCAAAACCAGACAAAGACACAATAAGAAAGAAAGAAAGAAAGAAAGAAAGAAAGAAAGAAAGAAAGAAAGAAAGAAAAAGGAAGGAAGGAAGGAAGGAAGGAAGGAAGGAAGGAAGGAAGGAAGGAAGGAAGGAAACTACAGGCCAATAACTCTGATGAACATATATGCAAAAATCCTCAACAAAATATTAGGAAACCACATTCAGCAATACATCAAAACAATCATTCACCCAAACGGATGGGATTTATTCTGGGGATATACAGATGTTTCAATATTTGCAAATCAATAAATGTGATATACTACATCAACAAAGCATAGAATAAAAATCATATGATCACCTCACCAGATGCAGAAAACCATTTGACACAATTTAACATCCATTCATAAAAACTCTTAACAAATTTGGTTTAGAGGGAACATACTTCATAAAATAAAGGCCATATATGAAAAACCCACAGCTAACATCATACTCAATGGTGAAAAACTAAGAGCTTTTCCTCTAAGATCAGAAACAAGACAGGAATGTCCACTCCTACCACTTTTATTCAACATAGTATTGGAAGTCCTAGCCACAGCAATCGACAAGAAAAAGAATAAGAGGTATCCATATTGGTAAGGAAGAAGTTAAACTGTCACTATTTGCAGATTACATAATAATTTATATAGAAAACTCAAAAGACTACACCTAAAAACTATTGGAAATAATAAATGAATTCAGTAAAGTTGCAGAATACAAATTGATACCCAGAAATCAGTAGTGTTTCTATACCTAATAATGAAGTAGCAGAAAGAGAAGTTAAGAAAATCCCATTTACTATAGTACACAAAAAATAAGATACCTAGGAATAAGCTTATCCAAGTAGGTGAAAGACCTGTACTCTGAAAACTGTAACACTGATGAAAGAAACTGAAAACTACAAAAACAAATGGAAAGAGTCCATGCTCATGGGTTAGAAAAGAGAGTTTCTTCAACAAATGATGCTGGGAAAACCAGCTACATTTCCAAAGAATGAAACTGGACTACTCTCTCACGCCATACACAAAAATAAAATAGATTAAAGACCTAAATGTGAGGCCTGAAACCATAAGAATCCTAGAAGAGAGCACAAGGGGTAACTTCTCTGACATTGGCTGTAGCAACATTTTTCTAGGTATGTCTTCTGAGGCAAGGGAAACAAAAGCAAAAATAAACTATTGGGACCACATTGAAATAGAAAGCTTTTACATCAACAAAACTAAAAGGGCAACTTACTGAATGGGAGAAGATATTTGCAAATGACATAACTGATAAAGGGTTAATATACAAAATATTTAAAGAACTTATACAAATCAACACCAAATAATAATAATAATAATAATAATAATAATAATAATCCACATTTAAAAAATAGGCAGAGGACCTGAATAGATATTTTCCCAAAGAAGACATACAGATGAGCAATAGACATATGAAAAGATGCTCAACATCACTACTTACCAAGGAAATGCAAATCAAAAACACAATGAGATATCACCTTAAACCAGTCAGAATGGCTAGAGTAAAAAAGACAAGAAATAACAAGTGTTGGCAAGAAATTGGAGAAAAAAGAACCCTTGTGCACTGTTGGGGGGAAGGTAAACTGGTACAGCCATTATGGAAAACAGTATGGAGTTTCCTCAAAAAATTAAAAACAGAAACATCATATGATCCAATAATTCCACCACTGGGTATTTACCCAAAGAAAATTAAAACACCAACTCAGAAAGATATATGCACCCCCATGTTCACTGCAGCATTATTTACAATAGCCAAGATATGGGAGCAACCGGGTGTCCATCCATAAATAAATGTACAAAAGATATGGTACACACACTCACACACACACACTCACACAGAGGAATATTATACAGCCATAAAAAGGATGAAGTGTGGTTTGTTTTCTTTGTTTGTTTGTTTGTTTTTTTGGTTTTGTTTTGTTTTGCCATTTGCAACAACATGGATGGAACTACAGGCTAAGCGAAATAAGTCCATCAGAGAAAGATAAATACAGTATGATTTCACTCATATGTGGAAGTTAAGAAACAAAACAAATGAACAAAGAAAAAACTGAGGCAAACTAAAAAACAGACTCTTAACTATAGAGGATAAACTAAGAGTTACCAGGGAGGAGGTAGATGGAAGGAAGGATAGGTGAAATAGGTGAAAGGGATTAAGAGTATACTTACATCGATGAGCACTGAGTAATATATAGAAATGTTGAATCACCATATTGTATACCTGAAACTAATCTAGCACTATATGTTAACTATAATGGAATTAAAAGTTTTAAAATTTTTTAACAAAAAATAAATCAATAAAACAGCTAACTACATTGATCACTATTACCAGCAAGTGGTTATCTATTTCTCTCAACTAACCAATGTTGCTATTACAAAATCATAGCTTCACAGGATTGAGAGAGGCCAAAAACTCAACCAAGACTTCATCTGATGCATGGATCCTTTCCACAGCTTCCCTAACAAGTAGCTGTAGAGCACGTGCAGTAATGAGGACCATTCAACAGAGAGCTACAGTTAGTGTGGGAGAGGTGCATAGAAATACATACACCAAGTAGAATCAGAAACTAGTCATTTTTTTTCACATTTTAGTTTTTTCTTTAATGTTTTTTTATTATATTATGTTAGTCACCATACAGTACATCCCCGGTTTCCGATGTAAAGCTCGATGATTCATTAGTTGGCGTATAACACCCAGTGCACCATGCAATACATGCCCTCCTTACTACCCATCACCGGTCTATCCCATTCCCCCACCCCCCTCCCCTCTGAGGCCCTCAGTTTGTTTCTCATAGCACATTTTAGTTTATTGAATGACAAATAAGATAGGAGGCTCTAAACACCTGAAGTGGAAAATAGAGGCTACTGAAGGAAGTTTTGTCAAAAGGTGCTGAACAACCTGGTTCTGAAACCAGAGGATTTATCCAAACGTTGGATGATCAAGATGTGGAGATCAGGAGCCAGCAGATGCAACGTGAATGTTTTAGCATCTGTTAGAGGGAACTATTACATAAGATCCTTTTACTTCAGAGAGTATTAGTTATCATTTTAGATTGAACTCAATGGTTGGTTTAGAAAGTGAGGAAAGAGATCAATCCCTGGCTGCGGAATGAAAAACTACGAGCTCCCATAGAAAAGAAACACCTCCGAAACCAAGACTTGCTTTGGTGTTTTGCAGGAGGAAGATCATTGTACTCGGAGGTGATTCTACTGTCTCTTTCCTCTCAGAAGGATGCCTCTGTGACCTAGGGCAAGTTGCATAACCTCTCAGCCTCTGTTGCTTTACCCAGAAAGTAGGAAAGTAACCTTGCCTGGCCAAAAGTAGTCTGAGCCAGATCACTTCATTAGGATCTGACTAGCAAAGACCTGTGATCCTGGATTGAATCAAAAAATTATTAAGTTTTTTGCTTTTTTGCCACAAGACAGGATCCATTTATATTCTTTTTCTTGTTCTACTTTACAAATGCTTTACAAGTTCCATGACACTGTAAGCAAGGCAGCAGACGTGAGTTAGCCTGACTATCCATGTCTTCTTCATTCAAGCAGTTGTATATCCTTTTGTTGCTGTTGTTGTTGTTAAAGATTTTATTTACTTATTTGACAGAGAGAGAGAGACAGCCAGCAAGGGAGGGAACACAAGTAGGGGGAGTGGGAGAGGAAGGAGCAGGCTCCCAGCGGAGCGGGGAGCCCAATGTGGGGCTCGATCCCAGGACCCTGGGATCACACCCTGAGCCAAAGGCAGACGCCTAACAACTGAGCCACCCAGGCGCCCCAGCCGTTGTGTATTCTAATAATAACCACTCTGACCAAGAGTAGAAGATTAAGTGAAGTGAGTGGTAGTGGGAAAACCCTAAGTTGTGTGCTTTCTATACCACAAGAAAACCAGGGATGACATTTTCTTATTCATGAATAGCACCTTGCCTGTAAACAGTGCTTTACAACTGACAAAGTCCAAGCAAAGCCAACAGTTCTATGTCTACTTTCAGATGTGGAAACCAGAGATAGCCCTAGAACCCAGATCTCCTGACACTGAGGAGAGTTCTCTGTCCATTATTTTCACCTTCAGATCTCAATTTTGGGTGATCCTGGGAATAAGAATATAAAAACTTTCAGGGGGTAAAAAACTCAAAAACTGTCCTAGCTCTTTTTGTACTGAAAAGAACATAAACTTGGAGAAAGACAGACCTGGTATTGAATCCTGGCTTCCCAAATCTCAGTCACCTTAAATACTTTTAATTCTCTGAGTCTCCATTTTATCTGTAAAATGAGGAGTATAATACCTCCCTCATGTGGTAGTTAGGAGAATTAAATAAAAGGATATGTGTAAAGTGTAGATACATAGTAGACTCTCAGTCAATGCTAAATCCCTTAACAATTTCAGCATTTAAGAAATTATTTTGAGCTTAAATCCTTCCTACTACAATTTACATTTTATTTCTTTTGACACTGCGGGGAAAAATGTACAAATACTTATATATACATTATGTGTGTGTGTGTGAGTGTGTGTAGATATATAAAATTATCAGTGACCCAGTGTACTATAAATTTTAGACTATGAAAGCAGGAAAATCTAGTATAAATCCTGCCTCAAGTTATTGATCTTGATCATTAGCTTTCTGTAGACAGTATGGTATTCCATAATTCTCACAGAAAAGCATCTCTCAAGCACCACAATTATAGAAACCTCATCGTATCGCAGCAAATGTCCCACCTGATTATCATTAAGTACACAAGGAAAAAATCCCATTTCTACAACTGAAAAAGAGATTACACTCTGAATAACCAAGTGACAAAGAGAAGTGACCAGAATCACTTAGGTAAGTGGGAAACAATGTATTTTTTATTTGTTTTTATATTTGCAGCAGGATAAAATGGTAGAAAGATTCTAACACAGGCAAAATGCTACCATTTGCATTATGTATTGCATTGCTTTAACTCTGAAACAGAGGGAATTGATTCATCTGCCCAGATTTCCCATGATAGTGGCAGTTTTTTAAAAAAGGAAGGAAAAAACAACTGGACCTGACTCTCACAAAATATTTTTCTTAAAAGCCTCACAAAAGGTCCGAAGGATTTTCAAAGACCAGGTCTGACTTCTTAAAAGCAAAATGATTTTGCAAAGGCCAAATCTGATTTTGTTAAAATGACCGCAACCAAACAAAAACTCCACCAGTCTTTCAGGAGTTAAAACTGCAGCATAGCAACATACTAAGCAAATGGCAAAGCTATGGTAAATCTACTTACATTGGGAAAATAATGATAGTTCATATTTGAGGGAGTTCAGAGTCAAGCTTTATCCCCGGAGACTCATTAAGCACATAGTGTACTAACCACAGTGTACCCTACAGGGATAAATTCAGAACTCTTGGCATATGAGATGTTAGAGCTGGAGCAACTCTGAACTTCTTTTATAAAGGCATGAAAAACATGAGAAGCATGTCTCTGAACCTGAGCCAACTCATAAGACTGCCATGCCCTCCTGTTTTGGCAAGAAATTGAAAAACGCTTAACCTTCAAGTGGTTACCTGTCCTCATCATGTTATTCCTTTTTTTTTTTTTAAGATTTTATTTATTTATTTGACAGAGAGGGAGACAGCCAGTGAGAGAGGGAACACAAGCAGGGGGAGTGGGAAAGGAAGAAGCAGGCTCCCAGCAGAGCAGGGAGCCCGATGCTGGGCTCGATTCCAGGACCCTGGGAACAGGCCCTGAGCCGAAGGCAAACGCTTAACGACTGAGCCACCCAGCCACCCCTGTCCTCATCATGTTATTCTAACCTGCAATATTCTCAAGTTAGAAAATTAAAGCTTAAACTTGAGAAAATGGGATTAATCACTATGGGTGAAGAAGACCCTATGTCTAAATCCAGGGTCACGTTGCTAATTATTTTTCATTAATTTTATTTCTCTTTCCTCACCCAGCAATAGACTTCAATGGGTACTATTTGCCAAACAATTGATTGTATTATTGTGTTTTGAAAGGAAATGCTGTGTTTAAGGAACAGAAGATGTAAGACAACAATGTTTGCCGGAAAACACAATGAAAAGAAATAGGTAAGAGAGTAATGCAAAGAAACTGGAAAACTAAGATAGAGTGATGAAATCATATAGGGATGAAATCCATAAAGCAGGATCAGAACATGCACATTAGGAAAAAGTATAAAATAGGAGAGGAAAGGGGAAAGCAAAAAGTATACCTAAGAAAAAAATGAAGAGAAAAGGAAACACAGAAGGCTTATGTACAACAGGGTTAGAGAAAGAGGAGGAGCACTGACGAGGCTAGAGGAACATACGTGTGACTATCTCAAGGAGCCCGTGGATATTGGAGTAAAGTGATTTTGGAAAATATTTGCCTCTGAGATTTTTACATTTGTATTATTTGGTCCTGTATTAATTGCAGAGGATAAGGCATTGCTAACTGTTTGTATAGGCTTGTGATGGGTATTAAGGAGGGCACGTATTGCATGGTGCGCTGGGTGTTATAGGCAAGTAACGAATCATGGAACTTTACATCAAAAACTGGGGATGTATTGTATGGTGACTAACATAATAAAGAAAGAAAGAAAAAGAAAGAAAGAAAGAAAGAAAGATCAGATCTTTTAAACTTTCAACATGTCATTGTGCCTTAGAACTTTTTTCCCAATGAGTATATAAGAAAATAGACATAACCCATATAGATTCTATGATCGAAAAATACGGTAAGTATTAAGGTGTCTTGTGAGAGCGAATGTGCATGAAGGGATACAGAAACATCTAAGATCTCCCTTACAGAAATATAAGGAATTTCAAATAGAGCACAGTCTGAATGTCATGGAATCTTGGCCTTATGCATGATAGGAGCAAAACTAGACTCATACCTGAGTAAGTCTTTACAGTGTAATTCTTTCAATCATACTATTATTTAAACCTATTTCAGTGATAGAAATTTTAAACAAACTCAGAGACTACACTGCAATGTGAACAAGTAAGAACGTATTACAAGTTCTGATGTCTTCCCAATGCAAATTTTGAAATCAGTATTTTTCTTATTTAACTTCTAAAACACTATGGTAGACAGAATTTTGGCCTCCATGATATTTGCCCCCTGGTATTGCTCCTGTGGTATTGATATGTTACACTGCATGATAAAAGGGTGTTGCAGATGTAATCAAGATCACTAATCACCTAACCTTAAAGTAAGAAAATCATTCTGGATTATTAATGTAGACCCAATGTAATCACAGGAGCCCTTAACAGGATAAGAGAAGTCAGAAAGATACGGTGGAAGAGGAAGTCAAAGCATGAGAAGGATTTGATGTGCTGGCTTGAAGGTGGAAGGGCCCTGTGGAAGGTGTGAAAAAGAACTGGATGCTGCCCACAACCTGAATAAGCTTGTGTTTTAAAACGTAGGTTTTAGGGATGCCTATGTGGCTCAGTCGGTTAGGCATCTGCCTGCCTTCCGCTCAAGTCATGATCTCAGGGGTCCTGGGATTGAGTCCCACACGGGCTCCCTGCTCAGCTGGGAGCCTGCTTCTCCCTCTGCGTGCTGCTTCCCCTACTTGTGCTCTCTCTCTCTGACAAATAAATAAATAAAATCTTTAAAAATAAATAAAACAGATATGGTGAGGCCAAGCAATCAGGAGACCACTGCCATTAAAAAGATAGTTTGTTATTCACCGTTCCAAAAGGAATAGGCAGGCATACCACCCAAGGCCACACAGGGAAGTGCTAGGGTCAGTCAAAAGCTGAGGGGGAGGGGAAAATGTGGGCAATTGTCTTTATTGTGGTTTCCATGGAAGGAATGAGCAAATCAAGGTACGCAAGTTTAGGATTGGCTAGTTTGAATAATTTCAACAGGTTCTGAGGCTCAGGGGCTGTCCCAGTTGCCTAGTACCTGCCCTGTGATTATTAGAGCAGGAAATACTGGCTCTGAGTGTGACAGCCCAATGGAGAAGGTGGTGGATAAGGGCTCTGGCCTGGTTAATTTGCTTATGAAAGGCACACTTCCAGGTAAGTCATTTACCATCTCTAGAAATGAGCTAGCCCAAGAGGGGCAGTCTCTCCAGGGTCAGCAAGGTCTCAGATGTCAAAGCACCAGAAATACAGAAAATAAAAAGGCATAATTAATGCAGGTTAGATATGGAAGTCTTCCCACTAGCTTCCAGAATGGAACACAGCCCTACAAACACCTCGATTTTGGCTTTTCAAGACCCTAAGTGGTGAATCCAGCCATGCCATTGCAGACTTCTGTTCTACAGACCTATGAGAGAACAAATGGGTATTGTTTAAAGCTGCTACATTTGTGGCGATTTGTTACAGCAGCAAGAGAAAACTAATACATATGCCAAATCCTCCTTGGTGGCATGTTTCTAATTAATTCTTTGGGCATATCATATTCTGCAGAAACTTCCACCACTTTCACAATTACAGTCATGCAGAAAAGGGCTAATTAGACAAGCTGTGTTCAATGACTATTTTTGGCAGGTTTCCATCAAACTAAATATAATGTGAAATTTTTAATGCTATCCACCATTACAGCATGGAGGAAAATTAAATCAAGATGTGCTTAGGAAATTAGTTTGAGTTTCTGGAGCTCAAATTCTAAAAATTTTAAAGCATTTGACTGTGTGAGATATAAGTACTAATAACTGTAGCACACACTATTCATCCCTAATAGGCAAATGACTAACTGTATTAACATATATACTTGGCCACAACTTCAGATCAAGATGTTCAAAATTCATGCTTTGAGCCGCTCACACTCCACCCCAAATAAGCATTGAAAGATTAAAATGTAAAAAGTAGAAATCTTAAAATATGTAGCCAAGCTTAAAAAGAGACAAACATCTCTGTGGTTCAGTAACCAAACATTCATTTGTTCATTCATTCATTCATTCACTTAACAAGCTTTAATTCAGCACCTACTGTATACTAGACATTCAATTTAAGTCACAGGACCCTATAGTGAACAAAACAAAGTCCCTGCTCTTATGGAACTTACATTCCAAAAGAAACTCCTAACAGAATGCAATAAACCAGGTGCATGCAGCAGGCAAAGGCAGCCAGGAGCTTATATTTTTAATGATGATGGAGACAAAAAGTGTCCTATCTGAAGCAGAAGACCAGAACCAGTCCCACTGCTTGAAATAACAGACTGGAATGGAAAGGAGGCTGGAAAGAGCTGTACCTGAAAGCTGCCTGGGGCTACAGCTTATATAAAGCTCTGTGCCCATGTTCTTGAGACAAAGCAGATAGCTTCGCAGTTAGGACATGGGCTGAGCTGCCACTGGCTAAGCAAGTGAATCTGTGCTATATTCCCAAACCACCAGTGAGTTGTCCCTACCACCTGATTGTGAACAGGGGACAACAGAGGCTATGTACAGACAACTGTGACAAAGTAGAGGAGTGAATAAAGAAAGACAAAGGGAAAAAATATTTGCCCTCAAGATGAATCTACAAATCAAAGTTTATAACACATGAGGAAAACTAAGAAGCAACAAAATGAAAATACAAAGGAATTTTAACATGACTTTAGGATACTCAAAGAGATAAAGTAGTAACACTTTTATGGAAAAAAAATCAATAAGTTGTGAAATGAAAGGAGAACAAGCATTTTTTAAAAACCAGTTAGAAGTCCTGGAAATAAAAATTAGAGTTTAACTTTTTAGCAAATTTAATAGGTGAGATAGATAGTGATGAAAGAATTAATAAAATAGAAGTGTACTGGGAAATTAATGCAGAACCTGTGAAAGTGAGATAAAGAAGTAAAACATAATTTTGAAAAAGCAGTTCAAAACTATAGAGATTCAGGGGCGCCTGGGTGGCACAGCGGTTAAGCATCTGCCTTCGGCTCAGGGCGTGATCCCAGCATTATGGGATCGAGACCCACATCAGGCTCCTCCGCTATGAGCCTGCTTCTTCCTCTCCCACTCCCCCTGCTTGTGTTCCCTCTCTCGCTGGCTGTCTCTATCTCTGTCGAATAAATAAATAAAATCTTAAAAAAAAAAAAACTATAGAGATTCAATTGGAAGTCTCCAACATATGTCTAATGGGAGAGTCACAAAGAGTGTTGAGGACATGGCATAAACTTTTCCAAAATAGAAGAAATACAGAAGTCTTCAGATCAAACATGCCCACCAAGTGCTATGTGGGATAAAGTGGCTGTATTTGGCCTGGAACTGTTCCAATGCAATAAAGATGCTAAAGTAAAAAATCCACCTTTAGAATGCACGACTTATTTAAAATCTTTAGAAGTCTAAACATAAGAATTTATATATGCTGACTGAAAAGTTTCCCTAGCAGCTCTGAAACTCAGAAGAAGACACACATAAGTAAATTTAGAATTTCTAGTTAAAATTGTTGTAAGATTGTAGCAAACAATATTAAATTTATTATGTTTTCCTAAATTGCCTTCTCCATTTCTGTGGAATAATAAAGTTGAAATAACTCAGAAAGTCAAAATGGAGGAAAAAATAAAGCTGGGGACAGGGGCAGTGTAATACTAAATTACTTGTACTACCTGAAAGAGGGGCAAAGTTGTATTAACTTTGGACTTTGGTAAGTAAATTATTGTAATGTTCAGGTCAGTGACTAAATGAATAAAACTGAAGTATATAATGACCAAGATAATAAACGGAAAAATTATTTTTTAAAATATACTCAGTCATTTGGAGAGAAACAAACAAGGAGATAGATGGGGTTTGTCAGATTTAAAAAATAAATAAATAAAATGATAGAATTAAATAAAATACATCAGTAGCTACATTTAATACAAACAGACTAAATGTTCCAGTTTAAGAAACAAAGATTTCAATCTGGATTTTAAAGGGACACTGAAAACACAAAAGCTGTCTACCGCATAACATCATGCATGTGTATCCATTTATGTATATACATATATTATATATGATGGCATACATGTATGTAAATGAGGTAGATATATAAACATATATGCCAAAGATTATAATTTTCTGAAAATATTTAAGAGTTGGAAAATAATACTTTAAGATGTGTTGAGATGATAATCACCGATCTTGGCTTCAGAATCCTTTCCAGTCAGCAAAATACATAAAAACATATAAGGCATCTTTATACACACCATCACACAGAGCTGTCACTTGTGTCTCAAGGTCTATACCAGGCATCCTGTTCAGTTCTATAGCATGCCATCTATTAAAATTTACCAACCATTACATAAACACTTAGAATTTGGGTAAGATTCAAAAGTAGTAATTCATGTATTTTCATAGTGTGAAAACTATTTCTTAAACTTTTACTCCCTGTAGATTAACTTTGACCATTACAGTGCTGCTGAATTTTCATGTTACTAGTTTTCTAAAGTTTCTTTGTCAAGGAATTCCGATAATTGAATTAATACTTAATTAGGATTTATGTAACTTGTTATAAAAGTGAGTTTGTAGTGAACCCAAGGCAGTCATATAAGCTCCTAATCTCATTATGTTTTTCTTAGGTTTCTTACCAAGGGGGTAAGATACTATTTATCTCAAGAGATTAGACAAAAAGAAGCAAAATAAAATTAAAGAGAGTAGTAGGATAGAAATAATAAAGATAGAAGACAGCTAATGAAGAAGAACCAACAAAGCTAAAAGTTTCTCCTTTGAAAAGACTAACAAAATTGACAAAACTTTGATGATATTAATCAGGAAAAAAAGAACAAATAACAAATATCTGAAGTAAAAAAAGAGAACACCACTCCTGATTTTGCACACACAAACAAATAATAAGAGCATATTATTGACAACTTTTGCCAATAAATTTGAAAAATTTAAATGAAGCAGAAAAAAATGCTAAAAAAATACAATATATCAAACTGGCATCAAAAGCAATAAAAAGCAATAGAGGGGCACCTGAGTGGTTCAAACCATTAAGCATCTGACTCTTGGTTTCAACTCAGGTCATGATCTCTGGGTAGTGGGATCCAGCCCTGCATTGGGCTCCACACTCAGCAAAGAATCTGCTTGGTATTCTCTCCCTCTCTCCTTCTGCCCCTCCCCTTGCCCACCTGTGGACATGCACATACATGCGCAAGCTCTCTCTCTCTTTCATAAAAACATAAATAAATAAATAAATAAATAAATAAATAAATCTTTTTTAAAAAAAGTTTTAAAAAGCAAAACTCTAAAATCCTATGACCATTAAAGACATTAAATCAGTTTAAAAAAAAAAAAAAAGCCTGCCCAGGCCTAGATGGCTCTACTCTTAAGTTCTCACAAACTTACAAAGAATAAAAAATTTCCATTGTATATAAACTCTTCCAGATAATAGAAAAATAAGAAATATTGCTCAATTTATTTAATGCAGCTAGCATAATTTTGATACCAAAACTTGACAATGACAATATAAGAAAAGATTATTACCAAAAAAATGCTGTGTCAATATTAGTTCAACAATTGTAATAAATGTGTATCACACTAATGTAAGATATTAATAATAGGGAAAGTTGTGGGTGGGTGGGGAGGGGTATGGTAACTCTACTTTCTGCTCAATTTCTCTAAAAACTAATGTATATTAATTTAAAAAATTTTAACTGAGAAAAAAAAATATTACAGACCAAAGTCACTTATGAGCATAGAGATGCAAAAATTCTAATAGAATATTAGCAAACCTAATCTAGCAACATATAAAAGTAATAATAGATCATGATTAATATGCATTTATCCCAGAAATTCATGGTTGGTTTAATATTCAAAAATCAAGTAATATAATTCACCATGTTAACAAATTAGAGAAAAATTACATGATCATCTCAATAGATGCAGATGAAAGCACTTAATAAGATTTAACATCCATTTATGACTGAACCAAATAAAACTCTTAGCAAACAAGGAGCAGGAGGAAATTTCTTTAATCTGATAAAGGATATTTGCAAAACATACAGCAAATATCATACTTAATTTAAATGCTGAAATTTTCCCATTGGAAATCAGGAGCAGGACAAGGAAGCCTGGCTATCGCTGTTTCTAATCAACATTGTAAGGGAGGGCTCATTCATGAAGAAATTTTAAAAAATTAAAAATAAGAAACTAGGGGCGCCTGGGTGGCACAGCGGTTAAGCGTCTGCCTTCGGCTCAGGGTGTGATCCTGGCGTTATGGGATCGGGCCCCACGTCGGGCTCCTCCGCTGTGAGCCTGCTTCTTCCTCTCCCACTCCCCCTGCTTGTGTTCCCTCTCTCGCTGGCTGTCTCTATCTCTTCAAAAAAATAAATAAAATCTTTAAAAAAAAAATAAGAAACTAGAGGGGGAAAAATACCTGTCATTATTTACAGATGATAATAATTTCTATATGAAATCCAAATAAACTTGGGACACCTGGGTGGCTCAGTTGGTTAAGCGACTGACTTCAGCTCAGGTCATGATCCCAGGGTCCTGGGATCCAGTCTTGTGTTGGGCTCCTTGCTCCTCCCCCTCTACACCTTCCCCTGCTCATGCTCTCTCTCTCTCTCTCTGACAAATAAATAAATAAAATCTTTTTTAAAAATCCAAATTAACTTAAAATTTAGAACAAAAAGTTTAGCAAAGTCACTGAATAATAATGTCCAAAACCTCTATTTCTTCCTTATACCAGCAACAAATAGTTAGAAAATCTAAGTTTACAAAAGATATCATTTACAATAGTATTAAACAATACCAATTACTTAAGAATAAATCCAATAAAATATTTCCAACACTTTGATAAAGAAAATCATAAAACTTTGTTCAGAGACATTGAAGGCAAACTAGGTAATGGAGAAGAATACCATATTCAAGGAACACTCAGTAGTAAAAATATGTAACTTCTCCCCAAATTTATTTATAGATTTATGCAATCTTATCAAAATCACAAGTTTTTATGGAATTTGACAAACTACTTCTAAAATTTATGTTGACATGCAAAAGGTCAAAAGCAATCAAGGCACTTTATTAGTTTCCTAGGGATGCTATGTGTAACAAAGTACCACAAACTGGATGGCTTAAAACAACAAATTTATTGTCTCATAGTTCAAGTGGCTAGAATTCCAAAATCAAGGTGTTACCAGGTTGATGCGTTCTTTGAAACCTCTACAGAGAATCCTTCCTTGCCTTTTCTATCTTCCGGTGGTTTCCTGACAATCTTCGGCTTTCCTTGGTTTCCAGCTGCCTGACTCCAATCTCTGCCTTCACGGTCACATAGCATTCTCCCTGTGTCTGTCTTTATATGGCCATCATCTTATAAGAACACCAGTCATATTAGAATGAGGGCTCACCCTAGTCCAATATGACCTCATCTTAATTAATTACCACCACAATCACCCTATATCCAAATAAAGTCACATTCTGAGGTTTTAGAGACATCAACATATCTTTTGTGGAGAGGACACAATTCAGCTCATAACAGCACTTTTTAAGAGAAAGAACCAAGAGGAAAATTCATTCTAGTAGACAACAAGACTTATTACAAACCTATAGTAATCAGGAAAGTATGGTGTTGCCACACGGACAGTAAAGTAGAAGAATAATAGAGCAGGAGAGCTGAGAAACATCACAGAAATAGCTTCATGTGACATTTGACTTGTGACAGAGATGGCACTGAAGAAGTGAGGATGAAATTGACTTTCTGAAAGAAGATACCAGGATAATGAGAGAAATTAAATTGGACTCCTCTTTTATATCATACACAAAACTCAAATCCAGTGAATTTTAGAAAATATGGGATGATTCTTTTTTTTATAATAATATTTTTTTAATTATATTATGTTAGTCACCATACAGTAGGGATGATTCTTCCTGACCTTGGACTAGAGAAGGATTTTTCTAAACAATCACAAAAAGTACTCGTAATAGGAAAAAATGACTGATAAATTTAAATTAAGAATTACTTATAAACAACAGTATAGAAAGAATGGAAATTCATCGTAAATGGAGGAAAAGATATTTGCCAGGCATATAACTAATAAAGAACTAGTATCCAGAATATAAGAAACTGCTACAAATAACAAGGAAAAGGAAAAGTACACAGGAGTAAAAATGGTGAAAAGATTTGAGCCAGCACTTCACAAAAGAGGAAATTCCAATGACCAATATCATATTTTTAAAATATTCGGTGTCAATGAACAAACATTTCTTCAAAGAAGACATCCAAATGGTCAACAGACACATGAAAAGATGTTCAACATCACTCATCATCAGGATTGTCCAAATCAAAACCACAATGAGATATCACCTCACCCCTGTCAGAATGCCTATAATCAAAAACACAAGAAACAACAAGTGTTGGCGAGGATGTAGAGAAAAGGGAACCTTTGTGCACTGTTGGTGGAAATGCAAACTGGTGCAGCCACTGTGAAAGACAGTGTGGGCGTTCTTCAAAAAATTAAAAACAGAACTACCTTACAATTCAGGAATCGCACTGCTGGATATTTACCCAAAGAATACTATAACAACACTAATTCAAAAGCATATATGCACCCCTATGTTTATTGCAGCATTATTTACAACGGCCAAATTATGGAAGCAGCCCAAGTGTCCATCAATAGATGAATGGGTAGAGATGTGGTATACGTATACATGGAATATTATTCAGCCATGAAAAAGGATGGAATCTTGCCATTTGCAATGAGAGGAATGGAGCTAGAGAGTATAGTGCTAAGTGAAATAAGTCAGTCAGAGAAAGACAAATATCATATGACTTCACTTATATGTGGAATTTAAGAAACAAAACAAATAAGAAAGAATAAAATCTTGCCATTTGTGACAAGGATGGACCTTGAAGGCATTACTCCAAGTTAAATAAGTCACTTATTAAGTCATAGAAAGACAAATAACAGCATGATCTCATTTATATGTAGACTCTTAAAAACAACAACAACCACCCAGCTCATAGATACAGAAAACAGATTGCTTGTTACCAAAGGCAAGGAAGAGGTGGGAAAGGGGGAACAGCAGTGGGGAGAAATGAGGGAAGGAAGTCAAAAGGAACAAACTTTCAGTTATAAAATAAATAAGTAATGAGAGATGTAATTTACAGCATGACGACTACCGTTAATAATACTATATTGCATAATTGAAAAGCTGCTAAAAGAGTAGATCTTTTAAAAAAGAAAATATTTTTACTTTTAATGCCTTATAATGGAGTCCAGTCAGTAATATAACTGATTCCCCAGATAAAGAATACAGCAGCTATTTGGGGGGGGGGGAATGCGAGGTTACAAAGGTAACAATAAATCTGTTTATAGTGGGGAAAAGCAGATATTTCCTCACAAGTTTACCACATGGGCAAGGATCACCACCTACCTGTAGATAGCAGAAGTCGGGAATGAATATTTTTCATCAGGGACTTCTCAGTAAGGACTCAGAAGGGCTGAATTCATTACTCAGGGCCTCACGTTAGACAGCCTCTTGTTGCTTTGGTTTGGTTTTTACTGTGGTCCATAAGGTGCTTTTCATGTTGCTCTCAGAATTACAGTCATCTGTAGTCAATGAATGTGTCTGTGATAAAGTGTAGACCTTGAGGAAAATGCAAAATTCTTGAGATGGACAGTGTAGGAAACATGAGAGGGAGTCAGTTGTAGATTTCATTCCAAATATCCCAAAATACCAAAAACAGGAAAGTTATACAACCCACCCTCATCAGTAGGTCTGGAGGGGAAATATGAGGCCTTAGAGAAATGGCTTAATGAAAAGAGAAGTTTGGAACATAGGACTGTCAACTCATAGTCCAGTGTTCTTTATGCCTTACCATATTGCCATGTAAAATCAAAGTTTTCTGGAGCCCAACTCCTTCTTTGTGAGTCATGTAATGCGCGCACAGGAATGGAATCCTAGCATGAACAGTAAAATAAGCAGTTCCCATACTTTCAGATACATGGTCGGTGTCTTTGATTATCCTTATTCTGGTCTTTGCCAAACTCTCTGGTCTAGGAGAGAAAAAAGGCACACAATATTTCCTTTTTAAATTCCTAAAGTAAATTATAAGCACTATAGGGATAAATTTAGAATAAAACGTTACCTAATAGTATAAGATTTTATAATAAGCTGGTATTTAAAAAATATTTCCAATAGCTTCCTAATTTCTAAATTTAATCAAGAGTTCATTTAGAGTGAGATAAATTAATCTGAGGAACTATTAAAATAAATGTATTTATTTAATCACAAAATTTATAAAAATATTGAAAATATCTAAATCTCTTACTAATATTAAATCATATTATTAAGCTGTTCTGGAAATAAAAAGAAGTTTAAGTACAGCTTGAAGACAGGAATAAAAGGGTAGATTAGAGAAACACTTCATTAATCTTCTACTATATTTTAATCATCCCAGAGAATAGTAAAATGTTGATATGTATAAAATAGCCAAATGAAGCTAATCAATTTATACAAAAATGAGAAAGCCATGAAAAATGTCTTTCTATAAAACTCTGGTACTAGTTTTAAATGATCAGTTTCTGTTTTTAATTATCTTCTAATTTGCAGAACAGCAATCTGAATATATACTCTAGGAAAAATCATAATTAGATAAGGCTCATTTTCTTAAAGTTATCCATGTTACATCTGAATGTGAAGAGTTGTCAAAAATAATCACAAGGCAGCTGTTTCCAATTATGCTTATTTTGACAACTGAAAATGAGTAAACAAACCAAAAATAATTTAATATTTTGACCAATGTAACACCTTAATACTAAACAAAATAATTATGCTTTGTATTGGTATAAAATTTAAGAAGCACATTTGAATGTTTAAACAGGAAGGAATTATTTTCTTGAATTCTGCAAAAGTTAACTATTATACAAATTCAGGTAAATGATGTACAAAGTATATCTTCATAAACAAAAATTCCAAATCCTCATCAGTAAATGAGATATCCAAATTCACTCAACACAAGCATTCATAAAAGGTTTTCACCACATTTGATATTTGAGGGAAGAGTCAAGTATAATGTCAATACTAATAATAATATGACTTGGATTTCCTAAATATTCTCCATTCTGCTAAAAGTAGATTCCTACCTACCTTCATTCTTTAAAACAACAACAACAAACTTTTATAGGAATGTCAACTGTTTGAAAGGAATATTTTTTCATATATGGAAACGAAGTGTAAGTAATACAGATGAGGCAGAAAGAGGAAAAAGAGAAGAAATGTGAACAAGAGTTGTCAAGCATACAAAAGTCCAAGAATAATACAATGAAAATGGCACAGGAATCTGGGTTTTCCTCATCTAGCCTGCTATGAAATATTGGGGACAGTATTTTCTTTGTATTTTTTGGTATGCAACTAATGGAGTGTTGAACACTACATCAGAAACTAGTGATATTCTAGAGGCTGGCTAATTGAATTTCGATTTAAAAATTTTTTTTAAAAACAAACAAACAATAAACAATGGTCAAAACGTCTTTAAAATAAGGACCCATTCTTCCTTCATTACAAATTTGGATTTTTTTTTAAGCTTGCATTAAGACCTTTTTATGGAAGTAAGAGGGACTTTTCTCCATAGAAAACAAGTAAGGATTCCAAGGCAGCTTTGACCATATGCATTAGGGCCTATAAAACCCTAGAAGGCCTGCCTGCTCCCAGACACCTGTCCAATTATCCTGACATCATCTGAAATTTCCACTAATTTGTTATATTAGCAGAGTTTCTTTGGGGATAAGAAATTAATTCTAAAAGATTCCTATTGTAAAAGTGTAAAATGTTATATTGATGCTAAAATTTTTCAACCAGCGATCTAGCTGTACATGGCTGGGAACAGGTGTGCATAAGGGAAGCAGATCCAATTATTTCAGGTCAATGGATATCCCATCCTTCCTGTGGTTGGTAACGATGAGGAAAGGATCCAGAGCATGGGATACTGCTTAACGGCAAATTTGTGAGGGCTCTGAGGGTGGGGTCCTTAAACAAAGCCATGTGGGAAGAGCTGTGTTGTACCAGACACTTGGGGATAGTAGGAGAACCAAAGAACCACATTTTCCTACTTCACCATTTGATCTCCCAAATACTTTCCATTGCCAGAAGTATTCACAGTATAATAACACGTTGAACATGCCAGAAGAAAGCAACAGGTTACAGTACTATAAGATTTATGCCTTTCCACACTTGGTACAAGGGGCTGTTTTCTTCGTATTTCTGTGCATTTCTTTCTGCATTTCTGCCTTTTCCTGCTTACTGCACATTCCTTATCTGTCTAATCCTGCAGCAGGCCAGGCATAAAACACAGAACCAGTCAGGACCATTCTACCTGAACGTTAAATAATTCAGGCTAAAGGGCAGGAGGAAGCAGAGAGTAGCCATCCTTGTATATTTCTAAAACAAAATGCCATGACTTCTTTTATTGGAAATGTCAAGCCATCCCATGGACTAACATTAGGATCAAAACCAGATGATTACCGTTTCTCCCAAGAAAAAATTACAATCTACTTCATTTAAAAACCAGAATCTAATTTTTATCTTGAAAAAAAAAAAAAAAACCAAACAGCTTTTTAAAGTAAATATTTCTCCCAAAAGAAAACCACCTAATTTACTTGGGTGGAGGGGAGGAAAGGAATAAAAAAGGAAAAGAGAAATAAATTGAGGTTTGTGTGAGGCATAAGTAATTTGAACTCTGGACATGGACATGGATCTTTACCATTAGTAATTGTTCTGCTATTCCGGGGGAGAGCAGAGATGAAGCTAGGGTTGAAAACAATTCAGGATTGACCAGAGATGAAAGCACTAATTCCAGTGCGGGTGGGGGATAGGATTCAAAATACTGGAAAGCTTTGTTTTCCTCACCCTGTGTCTTGGAACCGCCAGATCAGAAGTTGGCAACTTTATATTAAACATCATAACAGCTGGGATGAGGAAACTCTTTACAGAAGGGCCACCCCAAAAGTCAGGAATGAAAAAATGCTAGAGGAATAAACACAACAAAATCCCTCAGGAAAATATATCTGGCCATTGGGTGGGTATCAGCCTTGTGTCATACTTGGTATGCACTGGAATTTTCTTCCTTTAAAATAAAAAATACTTTTCCTTCAAGAAAGATGTCAGTTTTCTAGGTATTCACCCATCTTTCACAGAGAACTTCAATTCTGAGTACATATTGCTTATAAACCCAATCCCTTAATCTGGAGTTTAAAAACATTACCTTTTAAGAGTCACTGGACAAGAAAAAAGAGGAAATGCTGAACAATTTCTCCTCTTGGGAGAAACAGGTTGGTTTTCTACAATGTCATTGAGCCTGAAGGGCATAT
The DNA here is from genome assembly GCF_002007445.2 of Ailuropoda melanoleuca. NCBI lineage: Eukaryota > Metazoa > Chordata > Mammalia > Carnivora > Ursidae > Ailuropoda > Ailuropoda melanoleuca. The sequence goes on along the minus strand of NC_048221.1, from coordinate 80,398,535 downwards.
AAGACTAGAGTAGAGGGGCGCTTGGGTGGCACAGCAGTTAAGCGTCTGCCTTCGGCTCAGGGCATGATCCCGGCATTCTGGGATCGAGCCCCACATCAGGCTCCTCTGCTATGAGCCTGCTTCTTCCTCTCCCACTCCCCCTGCTTGTGTTCCCTCTCTCGCTGGCTGTCTCTCTCTCTGTCAAATAAATAAATAAAATCTTAAAAAAAAAAAAAGACTATAGTAGAAGCACAACACAACAGTTGCCCTACCTTCATTCTGCATTGTTTTCTACCTCTCAGGCTTCTTAAACTCCTTTGCGTGGTGCCTTGGCATCTAAAATTCTGTCATGGTTCCCCAAAAATAATAGTCTTTTTTTTTTAACCACAGAAAAGCTATTTCTACACAAGAGAAGTTTTGCACTAAACTTGGCCCTAAATGTTCATAGCTTTGCCTTCATGTTATTTATTGACCCTCTTCCCACCCTCTCATGACCTCTTATGCCCATCATGGGGTGTGAATACTGAGAACATTTAAAAACTACAAGGTGAGAACCTAACCCATGAGCAGGCAGTCAGAAGACCCTGGAAAATAATGTTGAAACACAATCAAAATCAAGGGCAGAAAGAGTATCCAAATCGGCAACAAAAGATTCAGTTCCTTAACTGAGCTTTTTAACATTAAATAGAAATCCAGAAAAACAAATATTTCATAATATAATTTGTGCTTCTCCCCCATTGAACAATGAAGTCTCTAAGTACATGCAATAAAACACTAGAATGTATTGACTTCAGGTTGCAACATGAGTAGATACATTTTCTTCTTTATACTAAGGAAGAAACAAATTTCAAATGCAATACATGACATTTGTGTTAGACTTTTTTTTCTAACTGACTTTAGGGGAATAAGTTACTGGAATATAGCCCCAGAAGACCTCCTCTGGAAACTTTGAAGAATCTAAGCTAGTTATTGGACAGGGCTTCCTGGAAAAACTAGGTGAGAGCTTCTTTAAGCCAGGGACAGGCTACAAAGAGTAATATATTTGAACACTGGCTTGGCAGTCAAGCATACTCTGGGTGTGAATTCTGCTTCTACCAGTCACCATATTGGTGATCTCAGGCAAGTTACTTAGTTCCCATATGCCCCGGTTTCGGGGCTATAAAAATGAAGGTAATGCCAACCTCTTCAACAGGGTTGTTGTAAGAATTAAATGAAGTAATGTAAGCACTGCACATGAAATGCAAATAATGATAATAATAGTAATAATAGCTAAAGTGTATCTAGTGATTATCAAATGCCAGGCACTGCTACCCACTGTGAAACTTATAACTACCATACTACTGCTATTACTGCTACTACCACACATTACTTATCAACATATCCCCAGTACCTAACACAATGCCAGCATAATTGGCATTCAGTAAATACTTCTTGAATTGAATTAAATTTCTCAGCACTACTTAGACTCAGGCAAGAAGTGAACAACCCAGTCAACCAAGTGAATTGTATCCATATTCACAATTTCTACCAAAAAGCATGACTGTCACTTTTCATTCAATTTACTTGTTTTTTTTTTAATTTGAGTAAACTGTATGGAAATTTGGGTAGCATAAACACTAGTATTCATGAATATCTGCAGAAGATAAAACTACAGACCAATTTTTTTTGTAAATACCCTCAATCATGAGTGACCTTAAAGATATGACACATAGCATTTTGTCATTTTATTGAGAAACTAATCTGAACCACACACAATAGGAGACCAATATATGAGGGCCAGTCCTAAAGATGAGCTTGGTGTGTGCCCGAGATGAGGGCCCACTGAGAAGGAAGCTCTGACCTTCACTAGATCATTATCATTGTAGTAACTCTCATAAAGCTGTGGAGGAAAAGACTTCTTTGTGGAATAATAGGCCCACAAAATCAGCCAACGCACAGAGCTATAGCAGTATTCATGGATTTGGGAATTCTAAAAGGACTTGGGACAAATTCCTAGTACATGTCAAGGATATACCATAGAGAATGTGATAACTGTGAGAATTAAAATCAGATCACGTAAAAACAGTTCATTTGGAAGAACAAACAAATTCTCAGGAATTCAGCAAAAAATGCTGGTGTAAACTTTCAAAATCCAGTTCATCTTTGTCTTACCATTTTTCTAAGTGGGATATGTTCATGATTTCCTGTTTAATTATCTTCAGAAACTTTTTTAAAAACCTTTAGAATATTTTCACATTTTCTAAAATAGTACAAGCAATCAAATGCCAAGCCTACCATAATAAAATGTACATAGAGAAAATATGAAATTGCTTTGCATTGTAACATTAACTTAACCATATTACAGAGTAAATATTATGTTCTTTTAACATCATAAGAGTAAACTAATGGCTCAGAAACAACATGTGTGATCTGACTAAATTAGTGTTACTATGGAAACTTGATATTTTCAATTTCCCAACCCTTAAGGTCAATTTCAACACTGCAATATGCTGTTTTCCATTTTGCTGCTGTAGTTCAGTACAATAGGAAAGCCTGCTGCAAATCAAAGTCATTAAAGACTCTAAACTAAAACTGGGAAATAAAAGTAAGAAAAACTATATTCTTCTCTTAAAAAGTTCAGTCATATGTCATCTATGGTTCATTCCATAACCCAAGTCCTCATCTGGCTTGTCTTTATTTTTCCCAACAGTTTGCTGGCAGATTCACAAACTCAAAATAAATAGAATTTTTCCACTATCTAATTCTGAATTTGGCAGGGAAACTCAATGATGAATCTATTCCTACCTCAAAAAATGTTTTCTTTTATACATTTCACTCACTCATACTCACTCAAGTCTGTAGACTAGAGAAATAATAACTTTAGTGTGTGTGTGTGTGTGTGTGTGTGTGTGTGTGTGTGTGTGTTGGGATTGGGAAAGGGGTTCTATCATACGTGTCCCAGGAATAAGTCAAAATACAATTCCAATCGTAATATCTGAAATTTCAAATAGGAATAATCAATTTTTTCACCACTTCCCCTCTTGGATTCCCTCCAGGACATCTGAGGAGAAATTTCATAAGCTTTCTCACCATGAAGAGGATATTTCTGCATACCCTGAACAAGTAAAGACCCCTCGCAATGGTGGATGGTGCTGCAGGCTCCTGGCTTCTCTTACCCCCAGCTTGGTTCTTTAAAACACAAATGCTTCACAGCCTACACAGACTTCTAACCAGCTAACTTGCATAGAATTTACAGTAGTAAAATAATTTTAACGATGATTTTTATTATTTCCTCTATCATGCACAGGTAAGTGAAGGGTTATTGCTATCTAAAAAGCCTTCCCTACTCATTTTTTTCTTACTTTTTCAAGTTAAACTTAGTTCCAGTGACTCTCTACATACCAAGTCTACCTTCTATTATAAACCTTTTCAGAAGAGCCTTAAAAGCTCATTCTCTTTAATTTGGAATTAATGCCAGGGAAGTGACACAACGTGAGCCACCCTGTTTGTTTCACGTAGGTGCCTAGAAACAACTTATAATTTCTATTTGGAAAAAGACGAACCTGGGTTATACATGGACTTTTACTGCGGAATCTGTCAGCATTTCTTTTTCAAGCATCACCTTCAGTTTATGTGAGGAAACTTGTCCCCAGGGCATTAGTTTAAGGAGATTTGTGAATTTATACTGCCTAATGCCTCCAAATTAATTTTACCAAAGCAATTTTGATCATTTCAGTACCTTACTCAAAAGTCCTCAATGATTCTCTTTCTTTCTCCATTGCCTACAGGCTAAAGTTCTAAAAGGCCCTCAACAGTCTGGCAGCAATTAGTGCCTGGGACCTCAATTCCTACCTTCCCTACACAGACTCTCTCTTCCAACCAGGGCAAGGAGCTTACTCTTCCTGTCCAGTGGGTTATGATGTGTGCTGTGGACCAGGGAAAGCTATGTATTGTATTCTAGCCTCTTGTTTTCCAGTGGGAGTTTTACTGAAATTATTCTGCTCTTTCTCCACAATTCCATATTGGCTGTTATAAGTGGACCTCTTAGATCATAACTGTGAAGAATGGTATCCACACCCAATGGAGAGGAAAGGACAACCCCTAGAGATACTGGACTTGGAACTTGATTTGGACTTTGGATTGTCTCTCTTTAGACAGAGGTTGTAAATGCATGTAACAGCGTATGAGTAGGGAGGAAGATATGTATGGCGGCTGAGTAGCCAGAGAAAGACTGTAGCAGACTCTGTGGATGCCTCCCAAACATCACCCGCTCCTTTCTGTAGAGCAACCAGGCTGTTTGAGTGGCAGCAAACCACAACTCCTGTTATAGGCAGACTCTAATTTGTCTAAGCCAGTCATTGTTATTCTGTCCCCCTTGAAACAAACATTGGCATAACCCAAACCTAAGCCATTCAGTTGCTGTTATTCTCCTGGCCACTGTCATTGACTTAAGGATGGTGCAATCCGAGTAAGTCTGAGAACTTTTTTCATTAGCTAAAAGAGGCAATTCTCTTCTCCTGGATATGAACAAGGAGTCATATAGGCTACATGTGGTAATCAGACTTAAAGATGGCCCCCAATGATTCCAGCCTCCTGATATTCACATTTTTGTATAATACCCCTCTCACAGTGTCCCCAAGTTGGTGACCAAGAGAATAGGGAAGAAGTGATGGTATGTCACTTCTGAGATTATGTTACAACATACTGGGTTCTCTCTCCCCCTTTTCCCTCTCCTTATCCCTTTCCCTCTCTCTCATCACTTGCTCTCGGGGAAGCCAATTGCTATTTCATGAGAAACCCATACATAGCCCCATACGATAAGGAATCGAAGCCTCTACCTAACAGCCATATGAGTGAACTTGGCAGTAGATTTTCCAGCCCCAGTGAAGCCTCAGACGACCACAGCCTGGCTGACACCTTGATTGCTACCCCATGAGAGACTCTGAGATAGAGCCCCTCTGCTAAGCCATGCCCAGATTCCTGTCACACAGAAACTATGAGAATAAACATTTATTGCTTAATCCATAAGTTTTGAGGTAATTTGTTTTGCAGCAATAGATAACTCATACACTTGAGGAATCATCTTACAACTAGCAAGAACGCCAAGGTGAAGATAAAGAGAGGCCTATGAAGGCCACAGAAAAATGTAGCTACAGCCCTAATTAATGCACCCCTGCAGCCCATTTTACCTCTAGTTCTCTTTAGTTACATAAGCCAAAAAATAAATGTCCTTTATTTTTAAGTCAGTTTGAGTGAGGCTTCCAATACTTGCAAAGAAAAGTTGGCTAACGCAGAATTTTTTGGGGGGGACTCAGTACCGTCGAATGTGACTTCCAAACCACCCTGATCTCTGTTCATTTGCTCATATAGCAGCCTCTGTCTCTGTACACTTTATTCTTACCCATTCTTCACCACACTATTCAAGCCTCACTTTTTCTGATCTGATTACCACTTTAAGAAGGTTTCTGGGCAATCTCAATTCCAACAGTACTTCTGCTGTCACTTCTGTTCCCTTGGCACTTGTCATACACTCACCCATCTTTGATGAGTCTATGTTTATCCAGATTGTAACCTCCTTGAAAGTAAGAACCATTTTTATATACTCTTAATTTCTATGGCATTTACCACAGAAGGCACTTGTTAAATATTGACTGTTTGATTGACTCCATCAGTTAGAATTTCTTACACAAAAGTGAAGTACTTGGCTTGGAATCAGAGATCTTCATTCTAGCAGGTCAGATGCCAAGATACCTACTGTAGCAAAAGGAATAATCAGAAGAAATGAGGAGGTTACCATTTTGCTAGCCCATATTTTCTCAACTTCATCCCATGCACACAAAATAATGAAGGATTTTAAAGATGCTACTTGGTTCCTGACAACATCATCTCATAAACCTTTCTGTGTATTTAAAGCTGTCCAGGTAAGCCATGGTTATTACGTATATTTTTGAAGTATATGTAATATCCATTCTAAACAGCCTGAATTCAGAGTACAACTCCAACACTTAACAACATTCTGGAGGCTCCCACAGTTTTAAAATGACTATGTTAAAGAAATCCAGTCCAATTTAGACTTCACTTGCAGCTCCTCCCTTTCTGTAAGTCAGGCATTTGTGACTAGGGCCTGATATGGGGAAGGGGACTGGTCTTTCCCTTCACTTCTCTGCCCTTCCCTCTAGAGTGGTGGGCTTGAAGGTTGGAGCTTGTAGTAGAAGCAGAGACAGAAAGGGACAAGTGTTTGTTTCAGAGCTGCACTGTGGCCTTCTCTTGGCTGATGCTGCTTATTGGCCTCTGGGTGACAGACATCCCAACACTGGCTCTTCCATTGCGTATGTGTGTGAGGGATTTTTAGACACTAGTGAGGGACCTTCCCAGGACAAGGTCCCCATCTTGTTCTTTTAATACTTCCTCAGTTGCTACCCCTGGCATTACCCCCACAGCCTCTAGTGTAGGGCACTGGCAAGTCAGCTCAAGTCCAGCTACTTTCCATGGAGGCTTCTTGACTCCTGGGAGACCCACACATCACTGCCATGCCACCAGGTAGGTACAGGCTGCTCTGCTGGCTCACTTCTCTCTGCTCCATTATCTCATTTCAATTCTCTGTTCCCTTACTCATACAGCCACTGAGGTCTGATCGTATGGCTTGATGACTAAGAAATAACATACCATTATCTTCTTTTCATCCCAATCTCTGCAAATGGTCCTCAGCACCATCAAAGGGGAGCCATAGTACTTTCCACTAGGACAAAGACTCACAACTCTAACAACATGTCCATCTCCTCTTATCTAGTCAAAAAGTGGATAGGACATGAGGACTGGTTCAGTCTCAGATGACAATGGGCAGGGCACAGGAAGGAGGTTTCGAGGGCCGGGGGTGGGGGGGAACAGTAGTTTGTCTGAGTCATCAAATCCTGCAGGTGATATCTGGTCTCCAATATTCAGAATATGATGTACTTTATCCTTAGCTTTGCTCCCAGTTGCCAATTGTCCACTCAATGCTCTGAAACCCATGGCAAATAAAGGGAACTTAGTCTGTTGGGGAAAACTAGATTCTTGCCTCTGCTTGTCAGTATGAGCTTGCACAATACTATTGTGGTAGTCTCAACTCTCCATTTTTTCACCTGCAATATGAGAATACTATTTACCTGATTGATCAGCTTCATACACAACACAAGCTAAAAACACAGAATCATGTTAATTTTATTCAATATTTATCTTGTGTTCTGGAAGAGCATTCAGTGAAAAAAATATGCCAGATTCTTAGCACTGACTTACAATCCCAGCTTGTCATGTATTACGTATAATGTATTAGGACTCTTATAAGAATTCAATGTGATCATGCATGAGGAGGGCTTGGCATAGATCAAGTACTCAATTAATATTATCCATCATTATTATTATCATCTCTGTGACCTTATACAAGTCATTTGAGCTCTCTGAGTCTTCATGTCCTCATTTTTAATTGAGGATAATAATAGAATTCTGAAGATTCTGTGAAATCATGTAATTTGGAAGCAATTGTAAATTTCTCTGTAAATGTTAGATATTGTCCCTGAAACAAGGACATTGGACCTTTAAAGTATTTTCCTCTTCTAAAATGCTATGCATTTATTATTTGGTATTATGAAGAAGGAAAAGAAAAATGTTCACTTTTCAATAGGGTGTGTTGCAGCAAAAACTATTTCATTCTACCCATGAACTCACAATTTCCACAGAGTGTAAGAGACTGCTCTCTCCTTCTATCACACTGTCAATTTTTATCTGTTCCCCAAAATATTTTACCTCCTCAATGTGTACATTTTAAGCACCTTCACATAACTTAAAATGGAAAGGAAATTACTTAAGAGGCAGTGGAAAACTACCAAAGAATCAGCCAATAAAATTTAGTCATAGGGGTGACTTATTCCAAATCCTAACATCTAAGACACTGGTGGGAAATTTTCTTTCTTCCATCCTGCTTTCAAATATGAACACTAATCCCATCACAGAGGTATTAACTCCACTTTGGAAATTCCAAATCTTACATATTCCATGACTGTTGAATAAGGTATAAAGTATATTAAAAAACTAAAGCTTCTTTTTAATCTATTTAATTTACATTCTTTGGCCAATCTGTCAAAAATATCTTGACTTCATCAGCCAACTGAAATTTGAAAGAAATGTAAATCTAAGTGCAATCTTTAAGTACAAAATTGAAACAAACTCTGCTGTGTCTGCTTTTAAGGAATAAAATAGTAGTTAATGTATTTTAGTTACTTCAGACATTCAGACTCACAATTATTTCTAATCATTAAGCTTTTAAATAGAAGATTTTCTTGGCAACAGAATCAATTTCAAGTTTGAAAGTTGGAGCTTCTTTGCAAATTTGCAACTGGCTCTATCTATCAGTCAAGCAAAATATCTTTTGAATGGTCTGGATATATTTATATGGCTCTTTATAATTTGAGAAGTGTCTTTACACACACTTTTTATTTAATGTATGAGATTCCTTGGGAGAGAAGCAGAGCAGATAAAGAAAATGTGGTTCAGTGAAGGTCAATGGCTTACTCAAGATCACAGGAACTAGTAAAGCAGAAAGGAAAACATGGGTCCTCCTGATTCCCAGCCCAGGGATCCTCCCACCATAACGGGCTGCTTTGGAAACCCGTGGAGTTCTCTGAAATCCTGAGAGAACCTCTTGCCTATCACCCTGCCATTTATAAGTTAAAATCATGTCAGTTAAAATCAGACACTCAAAATCATGTCCAGCGTGGAAAAATGCTTACAACACTTTTCATTTGCTCATTCAGTCATTTGAAAACTATTTGTTGAGAAACCGGAGATGTACTGTATGGTGACTAACATAATATAATAAAAAAAACATTAAAAAAAAAAAAAGAAAAGAAAACTATTTGTTGAGGACACACGATGTGTCCAGCATTGTGCTGGCACTTGGAATGCAGTTGTGAATAAACCAGACATGGTTCCTACAGTTTAATCCTGGAGATAGATACTAATCACATACCCACACAAGAAATTTATTGCTAAGAACCAGAAGTAAGTCCGGAATGAGGACAACATGTTTTGAGAGTGTCTAACAGAGAGACCTAGCCTCATCTGAAACATCAGAGGTGGCTGGGATAGGAGCAAGGGGTGGGGAAGTAAGGAGCATCCTAGGCCATGGAAGGACACACCAGGCCAAGAGGTTCACATCCACAGAAGCCCTGAGGCAAGAAGGAAAATCAAACACACTTTATGATAGCAATTTTATTTAAGCAAAGGGAGGAAAGTCTAGCAAGAAACACACCAAATCATTTGTGATGTTTTCTTTTGGAGAGGAATTGGCAATGTTCATTTTCTTATTTGTGCTTTATTGAAATGTTCCAAATTTTCTACAATAAAAAATATGAGCTTTGTGATCTTAGGGGAAAGTCAGCCTAAAGAAGTGGGAAAGAACTGACTAGAAAATCTAGCCCCAAATGTCCCTGTGTGAGAAGGGAAAACAGAGCTCTCCCAGTCACTCCAGGCCAGAAATCCAGGAGCTGAAGTGTGAAGTGGAAAGTAAACAGTACAAGAACATAATTAGCACTTTGGTGATTTAAAAGGTCCCCTAATATTCAAAATGTATAAAGCTGTGAATGAAAAGGAACAAATGTGTATTGAGCCCTCTTATGGGCCAAGCCCTATCCTACACCCTTTATGGCATTTCCTGGGAACAGTAGTGTACAGATAACAGTGCTTCGTTTCTACAATTTACTCACTGATTGTGTTCCTTTCTCTCACACTAAACCCTACAAGATGTGTATTATAATCCCATTTTACAAATAAAAGTGGAAGTGAGTTTTGAAGAGAGGTTAAGTAATTTGCTCAAAGCCAGATATCTATTAGGTCGGAGAGCTGGAATCAAAAGAAAAGTTCTATTTACTCCAAAGAAGTTCCTAGGACTCCTGTCACCTTTGTAAATGTGATGGAGATTGGTTACATTAGGATTTTTCCATAAGAATGGGGGGGGGCACATGCGTGGCTCAGTCAGTTGGGCATTTGCCTTTGGCTCAGGTCATGATCCCAGGGTCCTGGAATGGAGTCCCACATTGGGCTCCTCGCTCAGGAGGGTCTTGCTTCTCCCCTGCTTGTGCTCTCTCTCTCTCTCTCTCTCTGACAAATAAATAAATAAAATCTTTAAAAAAAAAGAATTAGGAAATGTATGATTATGGTTGTTTTGTTGCTGGCCAAAGAGGACAGTATTGTGCTGGCAGGATGGTAAAGCAGAGTAGTTCTAAATACTTACATAGTGCCAGGGTCTGCTCTAAGCACATTAGAAATCTTGTCTAATTTTATTCTCATAACAAGCATATGAGATAGGTGCTATTTTTATCCCCAATTTGCAGATCAGGAAACTGAGTCCCAGAGAGGTTAAAACAAACAAACAAATGAAAGTTTGCCCAATATCACACAGAGCTGTCACTTGAAGCAGGCAAGGTGAATCCAGAATCTGTAGGCCTGACCAAGTTATACTTCCTTCCTAAATTTCTTTTTCTTTTTTTTAAGATTTTATTTATTTGAGAGAGAGAGAATGTGTATAAGCAGGGGGAGAAGCCAAAGGAGAGAGAGAGAGAGAACCTCGGGCAGACTCGGCGCTTAGCATGGTGCCTAAGAGAGGCTGATGGAGGGCCGATCTCACCATCCTGAGATCATGACCTCAGCGAAACTGAGTCGGACGCCCAGGTGCCCCACCTTGCTAAATTCTTAACTGAGTCTCTTGGTTCCCTCTACATGTGAGTGATCCATTTCCAAAACTTCCTTCCATGGGCTAGTGAAAGGTGAGTTCCTTTAGAGGCTTGAAGCAGGTAGAAAACTACTTTGATGTTGACCGTCTTTTGCCTAAAAGTCTGAGACCTAGCCTGGAGGAAAGTACTCCTAATTCTCAGAACGAAAACTGAACAATAATGTTGAGGCTCTCATTGCCCAAAAGCACCTTGCTTTGTAAAAACAAAGTGTCCAGCTTTGTGGTTCTCAAACTGCAGCATACATCAGAATCACTCACAGAACTTGTCAAAATGCAGATTGCCAGGCCCCATCCCCAAAGGTTCTGACATAGGAGGTTTGGAGCGGGGCCCAAGAATTTGCATTCTAACAAGTTCCAGGTCATGCTGATGTTGCTGGTGGGAAGACTTTGAGAACCCTTGGGACAGCCTAGTTGAAGGCAAAACCAATCTGGGAAGCAAGACTCATAGGACTGTTAGCACCTTGCACCTAAGCGCTGAAACAGAGTTCCTTCCATCCTGGCCCCACTGCACCTTCAATAACCTGATTCCAGAGTAAGTGAGTGAGATGAAGAAGGAACCATGCCTCTCAAAACTGCAATGAACCAGGACTGGAAGTGTTTGCTGAAAAACAAAAACTGATTTTTAGGTGGTGGAAGTTTCCTTTTTTGTTTTTTGTTTTGTTTTATTTTGTTTTATGGTTTTGTTTTGTTTGTAAGGGAGTCTGATTGCTATGCATTCAGGTAATTATCTTTAATCTGAAAGTAAAAATAAGGCATACCCAAGGTTTTAAATGTTAGAATTATATTAATCCTCAAACCTGTAGGTTCACCTACAAATGTACAAGATAAAAATTCCATTTTACTTTTTGAGTTACAAAGGAAGTCCCCAAACCCAAAATGGTGACTTAAGTAACAACCGAGCGCCCTCTGGTGGGAACGAAATCCTCTGTTGTCCAAAGGCTGCAGGAGTGTTTCCCAAGCTAGACAATAACTGAGATTTCCATTGCTATTTGAATCCTTTGAAATTGGTGAACGCGTTGTGTATTGAGGACAAATATAAAGAAAAGGACTGACTGGAGGAGAGAGATTTTGGAGAAAACCATTGTGAAAATAGAAGAAAACTAAATTTTAGATGACATTGATCTAAATCAAATCTTTACTCCTCAAATTTTTACCCACTAGTTTTAGCTCCATTGATGATTCTTGCATAAATCAATTACTATGATGAAGACAGAAAATATTTTTATTTACATTATAGATTCCAAAGCACCTGAATAACATGTTAATATACATAACTGGGATACTAGCAAACTCTTGAAATTATCTCAAATTATAATCGGCTGGTGTCACTTGAAAATGCCTACAACTTTTATTGAATTCATCAGACTTGATGTCATTTATCTGACATTTTATAAAGCTATCTTCTGTATTTTGCAAAGTGTCCTGACCCACTGCATGGATCTCTCTGAATTCACAGCACAAACGTATAGGTTCAGAGCCAGGTGTAAGGGATTCAGCTCAGGACATCTTTAAAATATTAATTGAGTCCAAGAGGTAATCTCTAAACTTTGCACAATTGGTAGTGACCACCAACTGGATTATTACAACATGACATCAATGTTTTCTTACCAACCCTTCAGTCTATCAGAAGAGCCGATGAAAATTTTGAATGAATTGTATTTAAGGGTTTTTTTTTAAGATTTTTTAAAGATTTTATTTATTTATTTGTCAGATAGAGTGCAGGGGGAGCAGCAGATGGGAGGAGAAGCAGGTTCCCCACTGAGAAAGGAGCCTTTTTAAAAATCTCTTTGCCTGTAACAAAGAAAAAAACTAGTAGGGACACAAGTGTCTTCTTTTTGAAGGTGCCCCTAGTACTTAAATTACACATTATCTTTATAAACCTGTTTCTCTAATAGACTCCTTTATTTCTATGAGTCAGCGCCATCTTCTCAATCCCTTATAATCCAAGCATTTATAACCTTTGACCTGAGCCACATTCTCAAATGCAATGAATTACCCAATCTTTTTCACTGTGAGTCCCCTCCTCTCCATTCCTGTTTCTAGCATGGTGCAGCATCCGGACTCTTCTATCTGGCTTCAATCTCTCTGCCTCTATTTTTTTTTTAAGATTTTATTTATTTATTTGACAGAGGGAAGGACAGCCAGTGAGAGAGGGAATGCAAGCAGGGGGAGTGGGAGAGGAAGAAGCAGGCTCCCAGCAGAGGAGTCCGAGGCGGGGCTCGATCCCAGGACTCAGGGAATCATGCCCTGAGCCAAAGGCAGATGCTTAACAACTGCACCACCCAGGTGCCCTTCTCTGCCTCTATTTTGTCTCATGCAGTACCTGAGATCATACTTCCCAAACCATGGCTCTACTAGCATCTTTGCCCAATGCAAAACACAATGCCCATTATGCATAGAACCCGAAGGCTGTTCATGACCTGGTTCCAAACCACCACTTCAGCCACATCCCCCTCATTAGGGTTTAGCAAACTCTTTAGTTACAAACAGGAAGTCTCAGTTGTTCTCAAGCAATATCCTGAAAGTGTCCATGCCTTCACTTGGACATTTCCCTCCCATCATATTCCCAAATGGGAATCTTACCATTCCTAAAGGCCTAGATCAGATACCACCTTCTTTATGATTCCATCTTTCCTGATTCTGCAAACTAAAAATTATTTCTGCTCCTCTGAGTTTTATTTCTACTTCCTCTGTGCCATTTATTATTTCTGGCCTTGTGTTACAGGACAAATCCATGTGGGTGGTTGACAAGTAACTCAAACTTTGCATAACCAAAATTGACATCCTCATTTCTCCCATTCTAAACCTTTCAGAAACCTGGGAGTCATCCTGAATCCTCCTCTCTCATTCTCACCCCTTACAGTAAATCAGGGGCCAGATTTTGTACTCCCAAACATCTCTCGCATTTGCTCCTGCTTAGACTCTTATAATGTCCTGGTTTATATCCAACCTCATCGATCATAGAACTATAGCAATTAGTGTCAACTCTGTTCTTGTATCTGATCGTACTTCCTTCTTCACATTCATCCTCCACATCACCACACAAGACATCTCTTGGCAATTCAGAACGCCACACCACCCCCCTGCTTAACTCCATCTATAGTTCTCCACTGCCAGCAGAGCACAGTCTAAGATCCATAGCAGAGAAGCTTCTATCCTCAGCTCTGCATCCTACTACTTTCCACCTTCACTTTACAGTATAGAGTACAGCAAACCGATGCCAGTTCCCTGAACACACTGCTATTTTACACTTCTCTGCTCTTGTTCTGCCTGGACTGACCTTCCCATCAGCACTCCTTTTGCAGGGCTTCTGTGTTTTATTACTCTTGGGGGTACCATTCACACACGATACAATATGTTGTGCCAGCAATAGCCCCTGCCACCCTCAGTCCCTCTTCTGTACCTAATGAAGTCACACCTGTTGTTTTGGTTCAGTTCAAAATTCATCTCTCCCATAAGCTTCCCTGGGCTTCTTCAGTAGTCTGTGTACATGGCTTCAATTATTGCATCTTGCCATATTTTTAAAAAAATCATCTGGTTATGTGTTTGCCTCTATTACCAGGCTTGAAGACAAAGAATTATTTACCTTTGTAGCTCTGACTCCTAGCCAGTGCCTCACACATTCAATAAATTTTGGTTAAACTGAAATGATATGTTCATGCCATTTCACTTGCAGGACTGTGACTTGCTAGAGATGAGGAATCCTGGCTTATAGTATATATCTTTACATTCTCATAGTCATTGTACACAAAGCTGAATGAGTATCAAAATATCTTGGAGAGTTTTTTTTAAATCCATGTTACTTGGAATTGAGCCTATTACAAAGGTGGTATATCACATCATTGGCGCGGGGGGGGGGGGCGGTGACAATAGCAACCATTTCTCCAAGTGTTAATTTTCACAACATATATATGATATAATGTGATTAATAGTTTGATAATTTGATTGTGATTGGGAGCTAATGCTGAGTGAGTAGAGAAAATGTGTACGTGACACAGCCACTTCACTGGAATGGCTGGCTACTCTGTTGCCATGTCCGATACATCTGTTCTTATGTTAACTTTGGTATTCCTGAGGTGTGCCGTAAGCAACAAAATTGCCAGGTCAAGGCCAAAGATTAAAGAGGAAAATGAGGCTCTGGAGTGAGTGGAATGTAAAGAAAATAAAGTTTGTTTTGTCAGTTTTAATATAATTTATTATTTTTAGCAACTAATAACTAAATACACTTATATTCAAAATTCCTTTATTATTGACATCCCTGCAGCAAGAATAACTTGGTTATTGCCAATCTAAAACTCTCTAACCCCTAATTTCCTTTTTCTACCGAAACAACTGTTTTGATAACATACTTTACATAGTGAAAAGTATCTTAGGAATGATGCTATTGAGTTATAGCAGACTAGATTATATTTCTAAAAATGGCATTGGGACAACTAGCTGACCAAATGGAGCTTAGACCAGAAGGGAAGAAAATCATTAAAAAACATGAACATGACCAAACCTGAATTCATCTTTTTTTCCCCAAATCTGACTTTCTTCACACCTCCCTAAGAGAGGTGCGGTTGCTCACACCTCTCAAAAGCAGGCATACTATGTCACATGTAACTCTTTTCATGCCTTCTCCACGATACCCAATGTATCACCTAGTCTTATGAATTCTACCTCCTAAGCGTCTTGTGAATCTTTCCACTCTTCTCCAATGAATGCCCAACACCACAGTTTAGACCTCCATCAACTCCTAACTGTATTTCTCAGTAGCCTCCTAAGGAGTCCACCTCCCTATATTCTCATGCTTTCCCAATGCATTCTTACAAACCACATATCAGCCAGAAGAGATATAGGTGGAAAAAACACATCAAATAAATGTAGAAGCATGAACAAAATCATCAAGGCAGAAGCCAGCATGGCTCTTTAGGGGACTGAAAAGAGCTCATATGACTGAAGTCCCCTCTTCTCACAGATACTCAAACTTCCATGAAGTTCCTATTGCCAGGCCTTTCTGTTTTTCCTCTCTCTAGGTCATCTTTTCAAAAACTGGAAAAATGAATTTACATCATCCTGCATTCTTCCTAATCTGTTTTTTATGATACGCAGAACTCTCTGCCCTAAGTCTCACAAATAATTTCTTTCAAAGTATTGTCTGCAACTATTTTGAAACTCACAAACCAAGTATTTATTATTTTCTTTCTTGTAGCAACCTTTTCTAGGGGCAGTGAGAATCCGACACTCAGGTTACTTCCTGAGTATGTGAGAATAGTAGGATAGGAGAAAATATTGGAAAAGAAGAATAAATTAGTACCTCAAAATGTAATCTCACTGTATTTGCATGCCTCCTGGCAAATTTCTCAAGAAAGGACAGACTTTCTTATTATCTGAATCCCCCTATAATGTATTGCTCATGAGTTTATATTAAGCCAAGTCTTCATGGCCATGATCCCCTATTCTTTACAGGTAAGTAAAATAACAAATGTGAAAACAGCATAGTACCTATACGCAACAGATTGAATAAAAATTATTGTTGAAAATGAACCCTGGGGTGCCTGGGTGGCTCATTTATTTAAGCATTTGCCTTCGGGTCATGATCCCAGGGTCCTGGGATGGAGTACTGCATCAGCTCCCTACTCAGCAGGGAATCTGCTTCTCCCTCTGCCCCTCCTCCTGCTCATGCTCTCTCCCTGTCTCTCTCAAATAAATAAAATACATCTTAAAGAAAAAAAAAGAAAATGAACCCTAATATTCTAAGTACCATTTCTAAATTTACTTCTTCTTTAAAAGGGGTAACAATTTGAATCTGCATATGATGTGGAGAACAAAGGCAAAAGGAAATGTAGATAAAATTAAATGTCCTTATAACCTGCAGCCCATAGACAAATACTTGAGACAGTCAGAATATGACGTTCCTCCAGGAACTCCAAATCTTAATATTAATGCTTTGCTAGAGGGAAAAACAACCTTAGCTTGACAATAGCTAGGCCTCCAGGATCCTGTGAGAGGCCTCCAGGATCCTGTGAGTTTTCTCAGGCATATGAAAGTCCTTTTGGAAACTTGTTTTGTCTTCATCTCCCCCAATTCCAAAATATATAATCAGTTCCTCCTTACAATCCCAGGGCAGCTCTTTCTGCCCACTGGTTCTGTCCCTGTGCTATAATAAAACCACCTTTTTGCACCAAAAACGTCTCAAGAATGCTTTTTTGGACATTGGCTCTAAACCCCAACATTTCCACATTATATAGAATTCAAGGTTTGAATGAAATGTAACTTCCTAACAATTAAAGTAACCAAACTTTATGAGAGATAAAAACTCAAACTAAAATTTTCTATAAGAAAATATTGGAGGGATGAGAAGAGTTAAATTTTGATGGAGAAAGTGAAGCAAACCAAGCTATGAGCAATTAAACTAAGCTATGTTTCTAAGGCCAAAACCAAATTAAAAGAGGCCTAATGAGAAGTAGGTTGCAGCCTAAAAGAAATCTCAAATGCCCTCTTCACCCTGGTATTGATGTAGGAAATTGTTGGGGTTCGGAGCCAATGGCCAAGAAAGCATTCTTGAGACATCTTTGGTGCAAAATGGTGGTTTTATTAAAGCACAGGGACAGGACCTGTAGGCAGAAAGAGCTGTACTGGAGTCCTGAGCACTGGCTGATTATTTACTTTCAAGTTGGGAGGCGGGTAGGGAGAGCCTAAATCTCTAAGAAATTTTGGAAGTAAGATTTCCTGGACCTTGAGGGGGCTAGCTATTGTTAGGTTATTACTGTCTGGTAAAACCTTAGTCATGAGACCCTTCAGATGTATATTGGTGGGTCACATACTTGGGGGATGACTGCCAACATGTATCTTGGGGGGTAGAGATAAAAGAAGTTAGAAGAAGATAGAAGAAGAGAAAATGCAAAGGCAGATACCCAAATGGACTTTTTATGAATTTATTAATTTTTGAATGTTTTATGAAAGACCAAAAAAGACAACAAAATATTAAAGCTAATATTACTGCTCAGCTTCAAAGCCTCCTCCTCTCTCAGAAGATTGATCCAATGAAGATATTTCAGGAAAATGTAAACATTTCGAAAACCTTGAACATCATCTCTTTAAAAGAGGATAAAGCTGTGAGAAGCTAAAGGCTTGTGATTTTAAAGAAGGTTAACAATGATAATGGAAAGCTACTTTGCACACAATAGTCTGTTCATTGGCAACAGCTCAGGCCTGTCTGCAGAGCCACCTGTTTCATATCCAATGCATAGTGAGTGGATTTTAATACAAAACCTTAAGTGATTCCATGACATTCTAAATTTGGATTGATACCATCATCTAATACAATGAGCCAAAACTCAAATGTATGGATTGCTTCTCTCCTGACCAAACTTTTGTGCTAGTTGTCAAAGTGAAAAGGAGAAAAAGGGGTAAGGGACGGTTTTATGTTCTTTCTGAGCAAACATTAGTCAGCCAATTCCAAAATCAGATCAAAGACATAATTATTCTGTTAAGAAAACACAGAACAAATTTAAGAAGCAAGAGAAAATGTTAATATGGTCTGAAATTCCCACCAGCATAATCAACCAAAAACAAGTCCAAAAATCTCCTCCAAATTTTGATCCATGTTAATTACAAATGACAAATATAGTTAATATAAACCATAATAGTCCGAACTAATTTGACTGAGCATGCAAAGCAGCATTGGCAAGGTCAGGCTTTTGTGCTCAATTAACTGTTCATTCAAGCTGACTTTAAAGAAACTGTTTTGTGAGAAGGAACAATGATCCCACTATACTAAGAACAACTAACCGACATGAAAATTTAAATAATCTAATGCAGAATGCATTTAATTAAAAGCCTAAGGACACACGACCCATGCAAAAGTCTACTTGTAAATTGATTCTATTCATCACAATTCTGTTTAACACTTTCTCTGAGCCAATTTGGGACAATGAATTGAAGGCATCAGGAGTGTAGTCAGTACAGGAAAATCCATGTACTAGGGAAAATGACAATGACTGGTGGTGGTAGAAGAAACAAATAACCATAATGGTGATTGGAGGTATCTTGACACATAGGGGGACACCCACAGACTGAGGATCTGGAAACTGAGCTCTAGCTGTTATAAGGTATGAAAAAAATTAAGGGTGATCTCCTTATTGGGGCAGATCTCTTTCTGATTCTCTTTTATTGGGATGGAGGAAAATTTCAGTATGCCAAGAAACAAAGATAGGCTGAAGGGGTTTTCACTATTTCTAATTCTTACCCAAACGTAGCCGCAAGTATTCTCCATACATTACCTAATCCGCTCCTACACTCTTCCTGCAGGTAGGAGTTTTCAGTTATCCAAATGACCCAGAACCTCAAAACAGCTCAGGTCACTTGGTTCCTGGAGAAGATACAGAAGAGATGCCTGCTATCTATACCAGCAAGCCTGGGTGCCCATTCCAAAGGAGAGAACTGTTCTAACCCCTGTTACTGCTTTCCTCAGAGCAGAAAATAATGAGCCAGTGGTCGAATCCAGTCACAGCTTGCTTGCTTGCCTGCTTGCTTGCTTGCTTGCTTGCTTGCTTGCTTGCTTTTTTAAAGATTTCATTTATTTATTTGACAGAGAGAGAGAGAGCGCGAGCGAGCACAAGCAGGGAGAGCATCAAGCAGAGGCAGAGAGAAACAGGTCCCCCGCAGAGCAGGGAGCCTGACATGGAGCTTGATCCCAGCACCCTGGGATCATGATCTGAGCCGAAGGCAGACGCTTAACCGACTGAGGCACCCAGACACCCCAGTCACAGCTTTCTTAATGAATACAGGACAGTGAGGAAAAAGTGTTTTCTTAAGCTTTTCCTCTACTCACTTATTTCAGTCCTGAGGCCTGCAAATTAAACTGACAAAAGACAGATCAACAGGAGAAAAGTCATACAAATGTTGTTGATGTTATTATTTTTACATGGCACAGAGGCTTCACAGAAAAGAAGTAAAAGCCTAAGGAAGTAGTTAGATTCAGGGATTGTACATTTTAATGTTTTATATTTAATAAAATATAAAAAAGCCACTAGACAAAGTAAAGGGCTTCTAGAGGTGATAAATTGTGGGAAAATGAGAAGGAAATACACAAGGGAAACTAATGGAAGAGTTATCTTAGTAAGGTATGTATATGCAGATTCATCTTGATGCCAGCCCTCCATCTCAGGATAATGGTTACTCTCCTCATCCTGGCATAGGAGATGGGGTGAATCTATGCCACCTTCACAAAGGGAAATTTATTTACACTCTGCTTTAAGGCAGATAAGAAGAGGGCCGAGAACTTTTCCTGTATTTATTGTTTCTCAATTTCCTTCAGCTCAAAATAATCCAAAACCAAAGTGGCAAATTTCAGGGTGGCATAGTCTAGATTGTTTCATTACATACATCCACAGCCACCATGTATTTATTATTTGGAACTCTTTTTTTTTTTTTTTTTTAAGATTTTATTTATTCATTTGACACGGAGAGAGACAGCCAGCAAGAGAGGGAACACAAGCAGGGGGAGTGGGAGAGGAAGAAGCAGGCTCCCAGCGGAGGAGCCTGATGCAGGGCTTGAGGAGCCCCATGCAGGGCTCGATCCCAGAACACCAGGATCACGCCCTGAGCCGAAGGCAGACACTTAACGACTGGGCCACCCCGCTTAATGACTAAGCCACCTAGGCACCCCTATTTGGAACTCTTTTAAATGCAAATGTCAGAAGCCCAAAACAGATTCACTCAAAACAAAAACAAAACAAAAAACAAAAAAACTATTGACTCACTCACATGAAAATGACTCAAATATCCATTAACTGATAATTGGACAAATAAAATATGGTATATCCATATAATAAAATAATCTTCAGCCATAAAAAGGAATGAGATACTGACATATATTATAACATGAGTGAACCTTGAAAACATCCACCATTTTTTTGTTCTCACAGCTATAATTCAACCTTCAATCCACTGAACCCACCATTTCTCAGTATTCATGAACCTCCTCTTGGCTTCATATTGGGAGCGACTTGTCCAGCCTAGATTTCATAGTCTCATGCTTAGAATCATTTCTCTGTGAATCGCCACAATTATTTTGCCTCCTCTTTGTCATCCATGCCTAGTGTCTCAGTCAGTCAGCTTAGGCTGCCATAACAAAATACCATAGACTGAATTGCTTAAACAACAGATAGGTGTTTTCTTGCAGTTCTGGAGTCTGGAAGTCCCAGATCAAGGTCCAAGTTTTTTTTGTTTTTGCTTTCACTTGAGACACTGATTGTATTTGTAGGGGTTAGGGAAACAATAGAATGAGAAATATGAAACCAGGAAAAGAGACCAGGTGTTGCAAGTGCCAGTGAGAACTTCTCACTCTCATCCTCGCCATCAATAGACTCTGTTCCACTCCTTCATAATCCTTCTCCAGGGCAGCTAGGTCCTGTCAGGCCTCTAAGAACCCCCTCCTCCATGCCCTTGTCCACATACCAGTGCATAAAGGCCCATTTGGCATACATCAGGTCAAACTTGTGGTCGAGGTAGGCCCAGTCCTCGGCGATGGCTGTGGTATTGCTTAGCATGCAGACAGCCTGCTGCACCTTGGCCAGGTCTCCCACAGGCATCACTGCAGGGTGTTGGTAGTTAATGCCAACCTTGAAACCTATGGGACACCAGTCCACAAACTGGATAGTGCATTTGGTCTTGAGAGTGGCACTGGTGGCATTCACATCCTTGGGCACCACTTCTCCACGGTAGAGCATGTAGCAGGCCATGTATTTGCCATGGCGAGGGTCATGGTTGACCATCTGGTTGGAGGGTTCAAAGCAGGCGTTAGTGATCTCTGCCACCAACAGCTGCTCATGGTAGACCTTCTTGGCTGAGATGATGGGGGAATAGGTCACCAGGGGAAGTGGATGCAGGGGTAAGGCACCAGGCTGGTCTGGAACTCTGTGAGGTCCACGTCGAGGGCCCCGTCAAAACGCAGGGAGCCAGTGATGGAGGACATGATCTGGCGATGAGCCGGTTGAATTTGGTGTTGCTTCCTGGCAAGAGCACTCTTCCTGTCTTGCAGATTACCACCTTCTTACTGTGTCCTCGCATATTAGGGTGGGGGGAGCACTCTGATATTTCTTCTTACAAGGACACTAATCCTATCGGGGCCCCACCCTCAGGACCTGATTTACCTCAGTTACTTCCCTACTCCAAATATAGTCACACTGGGGGTTAGGGCTTCAATATTAGAATTTTGGGGACACAGTTAAGTCTATAGCACCTAGAAAATCCCAAGCCTAAGTGAATCCTACCCCTCTCTTTTTCCATTCCTGCACCAAACAGGTAAAATTTGCTACCCAACTGAATGGACTAGTTTCCCCTGAAATTCATGATCACAAGTCTCAAAGAGCACACAGCAATTCATCAATGTCAGGCAATACCATTAGGCTTCTTGAGTAGATTCACTTTTATATTCTTCAAAATAAGTTCCCTCCTAAACCTCACATACCTTCTCTTCCCATTCTGCCCTGACTCTCAGCTGCTGGCCTTACCTCAGACTTCATTACAGATTGAAGTCAAACAAATCTAATTCTCCCTGAGACAAACTTTAAAACTCTCCTGCATCTGCTCCTACCCTTACCTTCTCTCCTGTTACAGTCAAGAGAAGTTTCCCTGATGTTGAATGGGGACTTTTCCTACAGCATCAGAATTTGGGTTAAGACTCCAAAACTGAAAAATTATGAGTGATAATTATGCCAACATTGAAGAAGATATATCACTTAAATAGAATGAGTTCATAATTATCAGCTCCCATCTTCCATTCCAGTCAAAAAAGAGAATACTAGAAACTTGGAAATGAAATTGAAAAGAGTCACTGGGACAGAGAATTTCATTTTAGTTAGGAATGATGTGATATCTTTCCTCCTTGCTCCTTGGAGGGAGACTTGGGGAGGGAGACCTTCCTTGTCTGTCCCACCCTCAATCAAGCCAAGCAATTGGAGCCCAAGAGAACCACTGATAGAGAATGAGGAAAACATTGGCATTTATTAAGCTATAGAATAGCCCTGTACTATTACCATGAAATAGGAGCAAACACAGTAAGAGAGTTTTCAGGAAGGTTTGACGTATGTTCCCTAGAGCTGGAGGACTATAAATAAAGAATCTGAATCAATTTGTTGATGTTTAATTGCTGATAACTTCTGACCCTCATCACTCTCTCTTCCCCTTATGCCCTACAGCTAGGCAAGCTGATAAGAAAGTTTGAGTGCTCTCTCCTCTGGCACCAGTGTAAGTAATTATTTAAACAAACAAAAATACCTATTTGGGATGCGTGTGTGAGAGAGAGAGAGAGAGACAGAGAGAGAGAGAGAGAGAGAGAAACATCAGTCTTGACATCCAAACCAAATTTTGGATGAGGGTCTATTCTGCTACTACAAAGTGGCCATAAAGGGACATTTAACAATATAGACACCAGCGCCTGCTTCCCAGTAAGATAATTTGGAAGGTAGAGCCTCACTGAATCCACCTGCAATGACAGGGCAAGAAAGGAAATCAGTGTTTAAGATAGGCTTCAATTCTACTTGTTTGTGGATGTATGTGGGCCAAAAGAACCCAAGGAAGCCATTTTGATGGTATTTCACCCTAGAAGGCTAAGAGCCAAGACAAGGGGATCTCAGCAGTAAGAAGCTATGCAAGAGACCACCGGGAGTAGAAGCTGGAAAGGTCACAAAAGGTCACCCAGACAGTACCCACATCAGCAAACTGTGTGGTTTTGGTGGTCCCAGCAGAGATCACCAGACAATCTCCACATCCACCCCATAGCATCACCAGCTTTTGGATGTCTGCAGTAATGGTAGATATGGAAATCAATTAGCGTCAGTGAAATAAAAACTCCACTGGCTCCAGAATTTGAATTCTTCCATCCCTCTTCTATTCCCTGTTCTTGTGTTCTAATCCTGGAAGAACCATAAAAATTATGGAGGCAGGAGCAAGCTAAAAAAAAATAGTGACAAAACAGATTATATCCTTTTTTTCACTTCTCTAGACTAAGTAAGAGAGAGGAGGGGTTTTCAAAAGCATGTGAGACCAGCTTTTGCTTAGGATGCAGAAATCTGGAAAGAGCACCCCATTCTCATAACAGTAACAGTAACAACAAAGCCAGTCTGAAAATTCACAACTTTTCTGGAACCCATCAGAGAGCTAAAAGTGACAGGAAAACCAATGAATCTGAAATCTAAGGAAAGATAAGAGCCTTCAAAGAGAAATGGACATGAGCTCTTGCTCATCCAGTATAGTCACCAACAGACAAGGGTAAGAAGAGTTCAACTAGGGTTGCCTGGGTGGCTCAGACAGTTAAGCATCTGCTCCTTGATTTCAGATCAGGTCTTGATCTCGGGGTCGTGAGTTCAAGCCCCACACTGGGCTCCATACTGGGTGTGGAGTCTGTAGAAGAAGGGGGGGGAAGAGGGGGGAGGAGGAGGGGAAGAAGAATTCACCTAGATGTTTTAACCAATCACTAAGGGCTGAGTGTGGACTTACAAGAGTAAACAGAACCCCTGAAAGCTGCAGACACAGGAATTTGCAACACTTCACAGGCTCTTCTCCTTGGACTTCACTGAGTGCTCACAAAAAAAGACTAGGGTAAAAGCAAGACTCCTGAGAAAGGTGCAGGCCTGGGGAAGGCACACAGCAGCCACTGTGGGGAAGGCAAAAGCCCTACTGGATTCCTGTGTCTCCACAGGAATCAAAGCTTTATGTGCTGTGAGAATGTGACAAATACTCTTACTCCTAAGGCACTGTGAAAACCCACTGCAGGTAGAAGAAGGAGCAGAACATAACCCTTTACTCCTGGCCCAGAATTATAGCTAAGAGAGGGGCAGGAGCACTGAGAATCCAGGGACACAGTACCTTCCTAAGACTGAGAGTTAGTCAGAAGAGCAGAGAACAGCATGTACCTCACTTCCCACCTCTAGGGTAACAAGATTCACCTAACAAGTTACTGTGGTCTACTGCTGGAAGAGAGATCAGAGCAGTGCAAAGGGAAACAAGGAACAGAGGGCACACTCTGTGTGACCCATCTAAGCCTGTTAATAGTCTTAATTCACACCTCCCAGTATCCAATTCATTGACAAGTCCTATTAATTCCAACACTAAAAGATATTCCAAATCTCTCCATCCTTTCTCCTTGTCACCCTTGCCACCACATTACTCCTGATTTCAACACCTCTCTCTTATCATCCTCTAATCCATTCTAGACTCAACAGCGAGAGGGACCACCTTAAAAGATAGACTAGGTCATGGCACTCCCTACCTCATCTTTGCCACATTCCTACTTACTACTCTCTAGCCACACTGGCTTACCAAGTCCTCACAGAAGCCAAACTCTCTCCTAACTCAGGGGCAACCCTCCCCCCACAAGTCACTGCTCCCACCTGCCCCCATGTTTCAGAACCTGTCTCTTTTTCATCCTTCAGGGCACCTTAAACGTTTCCACAGAAAGGTTTTTCCTGGCCACCGTATTTTCTTCCATCCCATTATTCCCTATCTTCTCACCTAGTTTATTTCCTTCTTACTATTACTCACACCCTAATTTTTCCTTTTATTTGTTTGGTTGTGTTTTTATCCATCTCTCATACTAAACTTCAAACTCCATAAAGCAGGAATTATTATGCCCTATGACTGTCTTGACACCCCTAAATCCCCTCAGCCTAGCATAGTGCCTGTCATAAAGCAGGTATTCCATGGGCCAGGAACTATGCTAAGTTCCATAAAAATAAGATTGCACTTAAATCTGCCTAACAACTCTAAGAGGTAGGTATTTTTATCATTTTCACTTTGCAAGTAAGGAAACTGAGACATAGAAAGGGTAAGCAACTTATCAACGGTCATATATTTAGGAGGCGACAAGTGAGATTTGAACCTAGACAATCTGGTGCCAGAGCCGGCACTTTTAACCACTACACAGTACCTACTCCCACATTCATTTCCATGGATGAAATGACTGTATGAATTAGTTAATAAAATGGAAGATGGACATAGATTGTACCCACAGTTCAGCATGGGGAAGTCAGAGAGGCTAATACTGAAGGCTTCCAGTATTAAGACCTGAAGACTGATTGTGCCAGACTGACATATTGGAGAGAATATATATCAGGCACACAGAATCATACATACAAAGACACAGAGGCAGGAGAGAGGGTTGTATATCAGAGAGGAATGAGTAGCTTAGTTTCCTTGGATTATAAAATGAGAGGAAGGGAAGAAAATAGGTAATAAAAATTGATGAGGCTAACTAGGGACAGTTTGTAGTCAATGCAAAGCAAAGATTAGGAAGTGACTGAAGAAAATTAATCAGAATGGAGACATAATTAGGTTTGCAACTTAGAAAGTTCCCTCCAACTACGTTCCGTCAAGAGAAAAAGTTTTCGTGGACACCCTTGGTGGCCACTGAAAATTTTTGTACAAATATATAACAAGACACAAACTCTTTAATCTTGTACCTCTTACACAGTCATAAAACTAAAATAATTGTATATACTTTATAAGCCAAATTAAATTTTAATTAACAGTAATTTAATGCTGTGATGTTTTACTTAAATTAAAAGAGCCGGCAGTGGTATTAACTAATTTGATGCACATTCATTGGAGTTTGAAGAAAAAAGGAGATCTGAGAAATATTGCTGGTGGATTTAAATTAGATCATCTTTAATGTCCTTCAGAAGTTATAGGTAAAGAATTTCCTTTTAAATTATATTTTGACTGTCAAAATATAACTGGCAGAACTATATTTCTAGAATGTGACATCTCAGATTGCACCTCAATGGATCACAGCTTCTGTGAATACAATTGATGCTGGCAGGCTGGGTCCAGGGACCCAGAGAGGGTCCCCAGGACCAGCTTGGCTTCAAGCAGGATGAAAATCAAATGCAAGCCAGCAGGAAGTGATAGCAAAGTTTATTGAAGATACAGAGAGCAGATACAGATGGAGCATCTGGGAAACTCAGAAAGAAAAGGAACCTGAGCCTTGTCTTTGTTCAGGGTTTTTATTGAGGATTGTGGTCTGGTGTGCATATACTCCCAGGCATCCAGGAACCAGTTAGAATAAAGACAAGGTCTTCCTTGGAGTCAGGGGGTCTTGGCCTCAAAAAGTCTAGTGCTGGTGGTCTGGAATATGCATATGATAGCTTTGTCCACTCATTCTCATCTGGTCTTTCCTTAGCTGTTATCAATTCTAAAGAAATCATCAACTCTTTGTTCCTTACAAGGGGGACATACACTATTTGCATTCTGAGGCATGTGTAAAGTGGAGGTGCAGGTCCTAGCAAGAATAGAAGCAGGGGAAAAAGCAAAAACCATGTTTTTATGGAATCCTTCCGTTTCCCAATCTCACAACCACAAGAATTTAAACTCTTTATACTTCTGTTTCTGTGTTAATCTTAAAATGCTTAAAGTAGAGGCTGCTTTTAGGCAAACGGGGTAAGCAATGGAATGAATGTAGAAAGGGCCTGGAGCAATCCCCTGGCTGAATACAGACAGGCTGATCAGGCAACCCACCCAAAATAGCCATAGACCCTAACTAACCAATGGGCTACTTACAACCAGGCACATTTACCAAAAAAGGGAAAATTCCGTAAGTTGCACACCTCACCTCCCCCCTTTAAAAACAGCCCGCACCCACTGCCTCCTTGCAGATAGTCTCTGTGCTGTCCTGCTGGCTCCTCTGTTGCAGTGTATTCAGTAACTTTTACCTCCTATGTTTTGCCTTGGGTGAATCCTTTTATTACCCCGTCTCTGGCTTCCACCAGCGATCATTGCCCCACATCTGGGGGCCCCCATCCAATCAAGAGAGACACCACACATAATATAAACACAGTCTGGATCACCTTTATGACTACTTAATAACAAATTTCAATACCCACATTGCCTTTAAATTTATGAAATAATTTCTACCATATTAATTATTTGGGGTTGGTGTGAGGAAACAGGTGGACTTAATGTGTAAATACTGCTTTCCAGTATTTCCAGATGGATGAAACCTTAACAGATTCATGGGGCTCTACAGCAAAGAGGGTTGTTCAGTATTTCAAAGAGGAAACTAGAGGGAAAATTAAGAAAAGGCTAGTCAAAGCTGAATCTGCCATTTATCAAGTGCTGATAATGTTGGCAGGGACTGTGATAAACATCTTACATCCTCTGTCGCATTTAATCTTTACAAAAACCCTATGAGATTCATATTAGTATTCATTTCTATAAATGAGGAAACTGAGCCTTAGAGAGATAGGGTCAGACAACTAGTAAACAGCAGAGCTAAGAGTGGGACCACTCAAGACTAATTTCAAGTTCATACTCCAAACTATTCGGCGACACCACCTGAATGAAATGATTAAGTAGTACTTAAGTGCTTT
Organism: Ailuropoda melanoleuca; assembly: GCF_002007445.2. NCBI lineage: Eukaryota > Metazoa > Chordata > Mammalia > Carnivora > Ursidae > Ailuropoda > Ailuropoda melanoleuca. Next base: position 80,370,458 of record NC_048221.1, on the reverse strand, counting down.
AGCAAAAGGTGATTTACTATTCTTATTTTATAAATCCAAAATCATGTTGTATTATGGCAAGTAGATTATAGATTTGTCATTAGGGAAGGTTTCACTAGATTGGTCTAGAAAACACTGTGGCAACAGGAGGTAAAGTCAAATGTCAAGGAAGAGGCAAAAACTTCTTTAACAATAAATATCCCTAGGAGTGTTAATAGTAATTCCTTCTATTGACATGGAAATTCCAAATCAGTATTAATATCTCATGGAAACCAAGGTGTCAGGGAGCTTCTTTGCCACTAAATCATTTGTCTGTTTGAAGCTCAACATTTTTAGTTCTTAAAACCATGTTTGAGTGTATGTTGGATTTTGTTGTTTGGATTTCTCCGGAAGAAGGAGGTTATGACTTTAGAGGAGAAATATGACCCTCATAACAAAAAAAAATTATCATTGATTCATTCAAGGAACCATATGAAGATGTTCTAACAGGATTAAGAGGGGTGGGAGAGATTTATTTACTCCCTGAAAATTTATCAAATTCAAATTCCAAAAACTATTTTTCTTCATTTTCCAAAACATTTATTTTAAATAGTAGCTGGCATTTTGCCTTTGATAAGAGTTGGTTTAAAAAATAACACTTGATCAAAAGGGGCAGAGAAATGAATTGCTAAATACTAACAATGGAAATGAAGATGAATAACAAATGATGTCAAAGATCTAAAATGATGATATAGGTCAATAAAAAGTTAAATTAACTTACTAGAAATAAATTAACATAAACCTTTGCAGTAATATTTGTGTGAAATTTATAAAATAAAAACCAAGGCAGAAGAAGGGAGAGAGAGAGATCTCTTTCCATGGTCCACTACAAAAAAATCTCCTCTAATTCTCAGTTCACAGAAGCCAAATGTTAATGTGTTGTCTGGTGACTTTCATCATTACTATATTTACCCTACTTTTTCAACATTTGCATTATTCTAGGATTTTCTTTTAAATTACGATAGCACACACATACACAAAAGGCATTAACTTTCCAATTGACTTTCACTGGCACAGACTTAAATAGAAAAGCTAGGTTGTCACAATTGCGTTCAGATAGGTTTGACCCTCTCTTGTCTTCGTAGAAAGCGACCAAGGTATCCGCTTCCCCGGCGTTCCCCCGCCCCCGGCACCACGGAAACGAAACTGCATCAGGCTCCGCCCTACAGGGAGCCAATCAGGGTGCAGCCTGGGGTGATCGCGTGCCGGGTGTCATGGCGGCCTGCACGCGTTGTAGCTCATGCCTGCGGCTTCGGCCGCTTTGCGATGGTCCCCTTCGTCTACCAGGGCGGGATCGGGCCCTCACCCAGTTGCAGGTGCGAGCGCTATGGGGTGGCGCGAGGTTCCGAGCCGTGGCCGTGGACTTAGGCAGCAGGTAAGGAACAGCGTGCGTTCTATGTCCTTTCACAAGGCGTCCTGTCCAGGCTGCCCTAAGTACATTCATCTCTCAGGCTAAGAATCCGGCAACGCAGGTCTCATTTACCCCTCTTTACCCCAAACCTACATGTCAGATTTCTCTTTCCGGGTTTGGAGTCTGTCTTCTGGCTCCCTTCCCCTTCCCACACTGCCTCAGCCTCGTGTCCTCTACTTCTCGGTCCTCTCTTTTACCCTGTTCAGGCTCTTTTCTCCAGCTGAGTCAGTCCACCTGACTTTCAACCCCTTTATTTGCGGGGACTCCTGGACTCTGAAGTGGGAAACATTTCACTTCAGGTATGAGTTGACAGTGGATGCGTACGTTTTCCAATCCAATTTTTTGCCTAAATACATGGCCAGTGTGACTCTGGGTAGGAAGGGAAGGGAAACATCAGTTTACTGAACGCTGGTTACGTGATACACGCTTTTTAAACCTTCAGTAAAGGTGCTATTATCTCATTTCGTAGTTAAAACAGAAGCTCAAAAAAGGGTAACTTTCTCAGAGTCACCTAATTTGAGACTAGGTGGATTTTGTATTTCTCTCCAAGCCCATACTTTAACATGGGTCCGTTGGCCATAATTCAAGTCTAAAATCACTTTTTAGGGACGCCTGGGTGGCTCAGTCGGTTAAGTGACCGCCTTCGGCTCAGGTCATGACCCCAGGATCCTGGGATCAAGTCCCACATTGGGGTCCTTGCTCAGCTGGGGGCCTGCCGCTCCCCTGCTTGTGCTAGCTGGCTGTCTCTTTCTCTCTGACGAATAAATAAATCTTAAAAAAATAAAATAAAATCACTTTTTAAAAACGGATTTTTAGAGTAAATGAAATTGCTAATGCTTACTTTATATATCTACATTTTTTTTTACATGTACTTTACAATTTTTTGACCCTAGTTTGTACAAAAAGCCGAAAAATCTACCATTGGATTACAGGTCTTCTTCCTGACCTTACTGAATGACTGATCCTCAACAAGTTACTTAATATTTTTGCCACAAAATAAGAAGACTGGCCTAGGTCAAGGATCAAATTTTTCTGTAAGGGGCCAGACAGTAAATACTTTAGGCTTTTGTGTACAGTAAATACTTTAGGCTTTTATGTCACATATTGGTGTGTGTTTACAAACCCTTTAAAAATGTAAAAAAAAAAAAAAAAATAGCTGAAAGACTGTACAGAAACAGGCTATATAGTTTGTTGATCCCTAGACTAGATGACCTCTAAGGCTCTTTCCACCTCTCGCATTCTCTCTCTCTTTTTTTTTTTCAATGTACGTATGTATGTATGTATGTATGTATGTATTTAACAGAGAGAGATACAGCCAGCGAGAGAGGAAACACAAGCAGGGGGAGTGGGCGAGAAAGCAGTGGGGAGTGGGAGCAGGGAGCCCGATGTAGGGCTCGATCCCAGGAACCTGGGATCACGCCCTGAGCTGAAGGCAGACACTTAACGACTGAGCCACCCGGGCACCCCTGATTCTGATTTTTTAAAGGAGAGAATCTCTCTTCCATTTTTCAATGACTTAACATTCTTTGAATAAATACCTCAGAACAAACACCTGCTATGCACTAAACGGACTTTTTTAAAGAATTCAAAGCAACAATATTAGCCCCTGCCTTCCAAATTTTCCATAATCTATTTTAAATATTTCATTTATCAGTCACCCTGGATCTCTTGTAGTTAGTTCTTCTTGAACCTGTGTCGTGTGTTGTAACAACTAGATTCCTAAATATCATACCTTCTGGGTAAATCAATGCTTAAATCTTTGTATTAAGGTTTTTTGGGGGCCACATTTATTGAATTTGACTACTATGTACCACTCACTTTATACTGTTACCATGTATATTATATACAATGCAATGCTGTACTTAATACTCAGAGTAATCTCTGAGACAACTGTTGACTTTTCAGTTTAACAAGCTTTTATTGAGCACCTACTGTGTACAGGGCACAGTAGAAACAAATTCTGATAGGGAGTAAGATAAACACAGATGCGGTGCTGGGAAAATCACTGTAGGAGAGATGTGAATGGGGTGCCAAAGGAGCACAAAAGGCATATTTATCGCACCCTACAGCTTGTAATTGAAGGTGAATCTTGAAGGGGGAGGAGGAAGAATTAGCAAGGAGAAAGTGAAAGTGCAGTTACAGGGAGGTGACAGTACATTTGAGTAGCTAAAATAACTCACTGTGTATGAAGCAAAAGGTGAAATGTGAGTTTAGCATCAAGGGTAAGGCCAAGTGACAGGCAGAGGCTGAATCATAAAGATGTTTGGTTTTTTGTTGGGGTTTTTTTTGTATTAATGAATTTTTCTGGGTGGAAGTTGGAGGAAGGTGGTTATTCTGCAGATGCTTCTAAAAAAAAATTTTTTTTTTCCAAACACCTCTCTGCCTGGAGTTGTACTCCCTGTGGCAGCTAGCTCTGCTCTTCCCCTTTCTCCTCCTCAGCCACCTTGTCCACCCTTCTCCACTCCAATAGAATCACTGCTCCTCCTAATCCTTTTTATTTATCGTTTTTAAGTGTTTTTAATCAGTTATTCATTCACACTAGGTAAACATTCACATGGCTTAACATTTTAAACTCAAAAATCTCCTTCCATAGCCACCCAGTTCCAATCCCCAAATGCCATATGTGTTATCAATCTTGTATGTATCTGGAGATATTTTACACATATACTGAAGAGTAAATTAATAAGAGTAAAATCAATCATGATTTATAAAAGTAATAAGCTTGCACCAAAAACAGTACTCAAAGTGCATGAACAGGAAAAAATTACATAGGTCAGTTAACCCCAGCTGAGATCATGAGATACAATGAAAAGTAACCACCTGGTTCTTTGTGTAATGTAAATTGCACACACCTGGAAGAAAGTTCAAATCAGGGCAATCAAACCAAGGCAAGGACCATGGGACTATGTGGTGGGTGGCCTAGGACCCCTGCTGGAGACACTGAGTAGAATCAACAGGGAACAAAGAAGGCAGGAGGATGTGGTGTTTGAATAAATATATAAATCCAAGTTGTTTGAATAAGCATATAAATGGAACTGTGCATGTATGAGAATATCTGGAGGTACTGCACACCTGTTTGTTTTTTCTCACTGATTCAATCAGCTCCCATTGTAAATAGGTTAGCTGTAGAACCTTAGCAATGTTTCCTTGGCTTCACTTCTCTGCCTGCTGATACAATTGGGAAGGGCCGGTTAGCAGAGTGGGCCATCTACTCCTTGCTTCAAGCTTTGTGAGTATGTGTGCTCTCTTTGGTACACTGCTAGGTGGGGCCGTGTGACTGGTGTTCACCAGTGGAACCTAATTAAAAGTGATATATGTCATCTGCAGACTAAAGTATTTTATTCCATTGATGCTTACCATTATTCATAGAGAACCCATGTTTTTAACCTCTGTTCTCTACTGCCTTCTCTTGGTCCCCTGTAAAAATTATATCCCCATTAAAGAATAAAGACTTACTATCATTGAGGATATGCAAAAGAATATGCCACTGTGGGCAATCTCAAAAATTCTGGGGCAAGATCCCCATTAATGGACTAGAACTAGAGCTTTCATAGCTCCTCTTGTCTGTCTTGGGCCCACTTCAGTTTATTTAGAGAATACTCCCCTTCCTTTCACAGGGATCACTCAGAACTTACATTATTAGGTGGAATGCCAATTCCTGTTAGGTCTTGAGAAGTACTGGTAGCATATTCTTAACTCCGGATTAAAATTTCAAGACCCCAAATTTACATTTTACACATAAAATCTTAATACTGATTTCAGATAGATTGGTGGGACTTTGCTTGAGGCTACACAGTGTGACTGGCTCTGAGCATCTCATTCCCTCTGCCTACTATGCCACCTCCAGCCTTATCTCTGCACCTCATCATTCCATCTGTCAGGGTAAACCCATTTTATTGTAGGCTGTCATCACAACATCTGTTTTGAACAGTAATAGAAACCCATCCAGCATTTCTCAAGTATTTCTTGTGGTTAAAAAAAAAAACCTCATAATTTTTCAAAGTTAGGACTGGTAGTACAAATATACATGCTTTTTTTTTTTGGTTTTCAAATTTAACAAAATGAATCTATCTGAATAGATAACTATGCTATTCATGAACTCAGACTTCTGACAAAAGTGTTTAATGGGTAGAAATATTGAGTTATCTCTTTATCCCTTTTGCATATGAAGGACAGGGCAGGCAGGGCATTAGTGTGTGTGTTGTATATGTGTATATTCAGCACTGGACCATGATAGTGTTTCTGAAGCAGACTTTGTGGGACAGAACATCTTCCTCAGTATCTTCAGGAGACATTGAGTTGGTTTGGCTTCACAATACTCTTTTATGAATTTTGGTTTCTTTGACAAGTTTTGCTGATCTGTTTCAAGCCTTCAATAACCTCTTTTTGTACTCTGCGGAAGCTGGGGAATAAGACTGATAATACCACCTATGTAGTATCTATAAAGACAGTTTTATTAATACATAATTTACATACTGTACAATTTACCCATTTAGAATGTACAATTCACAGTTTTGCAGCCATCACCACAATCAATTTTAGGACATTTTCATCACCCCCAAAAGAAACCTCAGGCCCATTAGCAGTAACTTCCCATTTCTCCCCAACCTCCATAGCCCCAGGCAACCACTAACCTAGAGACTTTCTGTCTCTATGGATTTGCCTATTGTGAGCATTTCATAAAATAGAATCAGTGACATGGTCTTTCGTGACTGCCTTTTTTCACTTATTATGTTTCTTTTTTTTTAAAGGTATGGAAATTCTTTTTTTTTTTTTTAAGACTTTGTTTATTTATTTGCCAGAGAGAGCACAAGCAGGGGTAAGGAGTAGAGGGAGAAGCAGGCTGCCTGCCGAGCAAGGAACCCAATGCAGGACTCCATCCCAGGACCCTGGGGTCATGACCTGAGCCAAAGGCAGACACTTAACCGGCTGAGCCACCTAGGAGTCCCCACTTACTATGTTTCTAAGTTACATCCATGTTGTAACACATAACAGTACTTCATTTTTTTTAAAAGATTTTGTTTATTTATTTGACAGAGTATGAGCAGTGGGAGCAGCAGGCAGAGGGAGAAGCAGACTCCCCGCTGTGCAGGGAGCCTGATGCGGGAACTATCCTGCGAATCCAGGATCAAGACCTGAGCCAAAGGCAGTCGCTTAACCAACTGAGCCACCCAGGCACCCTATACTTCACTTTGTTTTAAAGATTTATTTATTTTTAGATAGAGGGAGAGAGAGTGCCTGAGAGTGGGTGGAGGGGCAGAGCGAGAGAATCTTTCAAGCAGACTCTCTGCTGAGTGAGGAGGCTGATTTTTTGGGGGAAGGGGAGGTTCGATCCTATGACCCATGAGATCACAACCCAAGCAGAAACCAAGAGTCAGACACCCAACTGACTGAGCCATCCAGGTGCCCGAATACTTCATTTTTTAAATGGCTGAATAATATCCCACTGTATGCAGTGAAACCACATTTTGTTTATTCATTCATCAGTGGACATACATTTTGATTATTTCTGTTTTGGGGCCATTTTGAATAATGCTGTGGCTATGAATGTTCCTATGAAATTTTTGCACGGACATAAGAAGGTTTCATTTCTCTCTATTTACCTTGGAGTAGAATTGCTGGATCGTTTGGCACTTATGTATTTAACCTCTTGAGGAATTGCCAGATTATTTCTCAAGGGAGATGTACCATTTTACATTTCCATAAATACTGTATGAGGGTTCTCCATATCCTCACCAACACTTGTTACCGATCTGTTTGACTATACCCATCCTAGTAGATGTGAAGTAATATCTCATTGTGGTTTTGATTTGCATTTCCCTAGTGGCTGGCTAATGATGCTGACCATATTTTCATGTACTTACTGGCTACTTAGATTTTCTTTGTATAGACTTCTATTCAAATCCTTCACCAATTTTAAAATTAGGTGGTCTTTTTATTGAGTTATAAGTATTCTTTACATATTCTAGATACAAGTCCCTTATCAGATCTATGATTTGCATATGTTTTCTTTTGTGGGTTTTCTTTCACCTTTTTTTTTTTTTAAAGATTTTATTTATTTATTCGACAGAGATAGAGACAGCCAGTGAGAGAGGGAACACAAGCAGGGGGAGTGGGAGAGGAAGAAGCAGGCTCATAGCAGAGGAGCCTGATGTGGGTCGAACCCATAATGCCGGGATCACGCCCTGAGCCGAAGGCAGACGCTTAACCGCTGTGCCACCCAGGCGCCCCTTCTTTCACCTTTTTGATACCCTTTGAAACACGAAAATTTTTAATTTTGATAAAGTACAATTTATTTTTTCTTTTATCACTTGTGCTTTTGATGTCATATGTAAGACATTGTCTAACCCAAAGTTTATGAAGATTTATTCCTATGTGTTTTCCTAAGAATTTTATAGTTTTAGCTCTTACATTTAGGTCTATACTACATTTTGAGTTAATTTTTATTTACAAGGAGGAAGGAGATCCAGCTTTATCAACTTGCCTACATATGGGTATCTAGTTGTCTCAGCACCACTGGTTGAAAAGGCTCTCCCCCCGCCCCCCATTGACTTGTCTTGGCACCACTGTTGAACATGAATGTCTTTGTAGGCAATATTTAGGAATTTATATTTTGTCCTGAAAGCACTGGGGGTTACTTTAAAGGATTTTAAGTGGAGAACTGGTCCTGTTTGTCTGTTAAAAGGCTACTTTTATCAATAAGGCAAGGGATGACAGACTAAACAAAGGTTGTAAGTGGGAATTAACATTTAGGAACACAGCTTCTCCACCCCCAAAGTACTTTATCTCTCATTCAGATTTTTCCTGTGCCTTGGTTTCTGTATTTTTCCTTAAGCAGCTCTTAAATTCCCCTGATACTTTTAATAACGATTGTGAATTCTATCCCTTTTTTGTTTGTATTTTTGCTGGGTGGTTGCTTATGTGTCTTGGTTCTTCTATTACAATCTTAGATTATTTTATACTGAGCTGGGATTTGAATTGATGACCTAAGTCCTTTTGTACTGTATTTTTATTTTTAAACAGAAAACTAGAAATATCCTCTGGAAAACTGGCCAGATTTGCAGATGGCTCTGCTGTAGTACAGGTAAAAAGTCCCGATTTTTAAATTTTCATCTTAAAAATGGTTATGGAGACTGCTACTAACTTTACAACATCATGTCACTTCTTAGAACTGTGGTACTGTAAATTAATACAGAACATTTCTAGTTTCAGAACTATCCCAGAGAACCAGGGAGTCAGAGGGCTGGATATATTAAATGACCTTTAAGATCTGTTTGAAACTTGGGGTTCTGTTTTATTCTGTTAATAAATTCTGTAATGCTTCTCTAGTGAAAGTGATTTTACTATTTTCTTTAATTGTGATAAGTGAGAGATTTTTCTTTGTATATAGCCTAAATTTCTTCTTAAGAAGTAGAAGATACTATTGCATGTGACTAAGCTATCAGTAAGCCTTTTCCTGATCTCGTAGAAGGGATCAAGATTGGACTAGTCGTGATTATTTTTATTATCATTTTGTCATGGAGTAATATTCTCTTTCCTTGTATTTAACTGGAGCAAGGATTCACTCACTTACTACTTAGATTTTAATGTCTGGTTTTTAAGAAATTTGCCTGTGTTTATGTTTAAGTCAGGTGACACTGCGGTGATGGTCACAGCGGTCAGCAAAACAAAACCTTCACCTTCCCAGTTCATGCCGTTGGTGGTAAGTATTTGCTGATTTATCTGAACAGTTATATGGCATAAATGTAGAATTTGTAATATTTTTGTCTAATGAGTACATAATGTCTAAACTTCACACAACGAAGGATTTTCTTTTGTAGTTTGATACTGAGTCATTAAAAGATTGAGACTGATTGCTTCATAACCAATTCTCATATAAGTAGTAAGCATGCTTTAGAATGTCCAGGTTGATAAGAACAGCGAAGTGCATGAAGGTTTTGATGTTTAATAGCAGTGAATTCATTGCTTTCACAGGTTTCCCTTCACTATGAGTTTGCAAGTATATGTTTAGTGAAGAGTAAGGAGTACTTAAGGAGTTTATGGCTTCTTTCTGTTATGAAAACGGGAATGCAGTTTTATGTAACAGAGTTGATACTAAAAAGGAAATGTTTGATTTGACCAGAATAAGCCACTATGGGAAATAATGAGGCTGTGTAGTCCACTAAGTGGAAGACTTTTTAAAAATCAGTTTACTGAAATATTTTTATCAGTTTTCCCTTCCCAAAGGGAGACAAAATCCTAAAAGTAAATAAAATATCCTCCATTCTTAATCTGGACCATGTTGTTAGCAACCTCAGGAGAATTAGTATCTGTGTAGTGGTTCTTGGGGAATTGTTTGTTGCCATAAAAAGAAGTCAAATGAACTTCATTTTTTTTTCATTCCTACTTCAGGTAGACTATAGACAGAAGGCTGCTGCAGCAGGTAGAATTCCCACAAACTATCTCAGAAGAGAGATTGGATCTTCTGATAAAGAAATTCTTACAAGTCGAGTAATAGGTAAGATAGTAAGATAGAGGCATTAACTCTCTTGTTATGCCTGTGTTAGCATTTCTTCTATCTATATTCTATAGTTCTCTTAAATTTTCTTCCATTACATTAATACTGCCTGAGATTATTTACTTTCTGTATCCCCTCACTCAGATGTGGGCTCCAGGAAAGAAAAAACTATTTATTCACTACTGAATCCTGGGTACTTGTTATACTACCTTGCACAAAATCGGCATTCAATAAATATGTTGATGAAATGAATGAATCTCTATTGAGCATATAAATTCTGTGGCTCGTGCCTCTACTACTCTGTTCAATCTATCCCTAGTATTTTTCATTTTCATATTCAGCATAGTAATTCTTGAAAGCATTATATTCATCAAGTACTGAAATAGGACTATAATCTTTCAAATCTTAAATATTTGGGATCATTTAAGTTTATAGCCCTTCTACACAGAAGAGCTCTTCTATACAGTTCCTCTATATAGAAATTGTTAGTTTGTGTATATTTTTATGCATTTTTCAGACACAGAATACCAAGGAAAGATTTTCTCTTGGTCTGCCGCTGGCCTTAAGTCTCTTTCCTCTGCTTATATATGTAACTGATGCCTATGGAACCAGAATAAAAAGTTGCTCCCCAAGTTTAGACTTGTGTGTTCCTGCCCTGCTAGCTTTTTGTTATTAGGGCATGGTATATATTAATTAAAGCACTGACATTTATCTATGATCCTTTCAGTAAATCAGTCCAAGGGGATTTTTTTTTTAACATATTGAACAGCTAGCTATATTATTTTTCAGCCTGATGTTTAATAGGAGAAAAGGGTAAACTGTAAAGCGACTTTTGTCAGTACTATTTAGTGTCTTTTCTTTTTTTTCTTTTGGCAGATCGTTCAATTAGACCTCTCTTTCCAGCTGGATACTTTTATGATACACAGGTAGATTCTGCTTTAGGTTTGTTTCCAGATCAATAAAAAATTACTTAATGAATTTCTATAATACTACTTAGGCTAAACATTAGAACACAAAATAAGAATTTTTGGTAATGCTACTATTTTACATTAAGCTTTTTAAAAAACATTAATAATTTTAAAAATTAATGTTTATTCAATGTCAATTTAAGTTGATACCTGAATTATGAGTAGGAGTTAGCCAACCTAGGAGTGTGGGGGAAGGATTCTGAGCAGATGGAGTGGGAAGCACAAAAGTCCAGAGGCAGGAAACAAACTTGTGAGTTTGAAAGTTTATAGAGTGATAGAGGAAGGTGGGGACAGACCCTGCTGGGGCTTGTTAAGTCATATTAGTGTCAGAGGCTAGGACAATCAATACAACTAGTCTTTATTACCTATTTTATTGGGTCCTCTAAACTTCTATTTTATTATATTTTAATATTTTTTGAATATTATTCTCTTTCAGAATAATGACCCATATGCTTTAATGAACTTTTATTTATTTCGTAAAAATAAATGTGCCTTGCAAATATACCTTTGCAAGGATGTCACTACCTCAAGTAGTTGTTTTTTCTTTTCTTTCTTTTTTTTTTTTTTTTTTTAAGATTTTATTTACTTATTTGACAGAGAGAGCCAGCGAGAGAGGGAACACAAGCAGGGGGAGTGGGAGAGGAAGAAGCAGGCTCCCTGCTCTGCTGGGATCACGCCCTGAGCCGAAAACAGACACTTAGGGACTGAGCCACCCAGGCGCCCCTGTTTTTTCTTTTTTAATAAGTCGTTTTCTTAAGTACGTGACATAGGCATATTATTGCAGTATAAAGGAATTCATCAGTTTGTTTTGTATATGCTTATAAACAGAAAACAATATTTTTATGTTACAGAAATAGCTAACATTTACTAAATATTTTCAACATGCCCAGTATTGTAAATGCTTTACAAATAGTATTTCCTATAATTTTCAGAAAACCTTTTAAGAAAATGCTATTATTTTTCCCTTTTAAAAATGAGAAACTTCTGAGGCCTAAGTGATTTGCCATAGTCAAGCATGTAGTTAAATGATAGCCAGAAATAAGGGGTTTGACTACAAACCTCATGCTTTTAACCACATAGTGCTCCTTTATTTTAGCCCAAGATGTTAACCAAAATGATAATCCTCCTAAATCAAGTAGATTATTTTTTAAGTGCTCTGAATTTTTTCCCTCGTACCAGGTACTTTGTAATCTGTTGGCAGTAGATGGTGTTAATGAACCTGATGTTTTAGCAATTAATGGTGGTAAGTATAAAAATCAAGATTAAAATTATCACTGTCTTTTTAAAGGAATGAAATCTTTTTACTTCAGTTCTTTTTTTTGTTTTGTTTTGTTTTTAAGCTTCTGTAGCTCTCTCATTATCAGATATTCCTTGGAATGGACCTATTGGTAAGTTAGGATTTGAAAATAAGAAGCATGTCTTTTCTTGAAATACTAGTGAGCACACTATAGCAAGAGCGGATTTATTAGCTCTGATTTATTATCTCGTAGGGAGTTTAATTAGATGACATTCTAAGACTCCTTTTAGCTCCTTGAGATAGTTTCATCTTTGCCGTAGGTTTTGTTTTTGATAGCAACATGTTATGGTGTTAGAGACTTTATGTTCTTAGATACTTTGACTTAGTTGTCTCTCTAAGGCTTTTGGTGTGTGTGGGGGGGATAGGAAGTTGTTAGAGTACATAGTCTTTCAGGATAAAACAAGTATGTTTATAACTTACAACTCTTACAAGTTGTAATCATGCAATATAAAAATGATTCATTGAATAAATAATTTTTTAATATCCTAAATGTCAGATACTAAGAACTGAAGGAAGAAAAGCAGTCTAGGAATAGTTCTTGCTTTCAACATAAATAGGGGAAACAAATAATTATTTACAGACTATTATAAAGGTATAGTAAAAATGTAAAAAAAAAAATGATAGAGAAGGGCGGGTTTTGTCTTTTGAAGTCAGGTTGTCAAGGAGGGCTTCTCAAAGTACTCAACATAAAAGCTGAACCTTAGCAGAGTCAAATGGTAAGCATTTCCTTGGAGAAAGTATAGCCTAACCCAGGAAAAAAGCATGAGCATAATCACAGAGGTATGGAAAAAATAATGTATTTGAGCAACGCAGAGTGTTCCAGTAAGGCTATTAGGTAGGGTGTAGGATGTTCTGTGGGCCTTAAATACCATGGTAGAAATATGGATTTTATTGGAGTCACAATTGAAGATAGGGATTGAAGCTATCACTGGAATAGTGTCTTGAAAACTGAGACTTTTTATTACAAAACTGCCAGTATTTTGATGTATTTTAGGGGCAGTGCGAATAGGAATGATTGATGGAGAGTGTGTTGTTAACCCAACACGGAAAGAAATGTCTTCTAGTACTTTAAATTTAGTGGTTGCTGGAGCACCTAAAAGTCAAATTGGTAAGTAGTTTAAGTAGTACATTTGTTCTCGATTTTACTTGTAAGTTCTGGCTTCTTAAAAATGCATCTATATTCTTCTGTGTATGTGTGTCTTGTCACTTAGCCATAAAGACTTTTGTTCTGTTTTACTGCTGACCTATTTTGGTGGTGCTCTTAGCTCATATCAAAAAATACCTGAAATTACAGAATGTGATACAACTTTGAGACGTTTGGGTGGCTCAGTTGGTTAAGCGTCTGCCTTCGGCTCAGGTCATGATCCCAGAGTCCTGGGATCGAGTCCCGCATTGGGCTCCTTGCTTAGTGGGGAACCGCTTCTCCATCTGCCTGCTGTCCCCCTGCTTGTGTACTCTCTCTGATAAATAAATAAAATTAAAAAAAAAAGACTGATATAACTTTAATTGAAATATACAAAAATCTTTATTTACCAAGACAGTCCTGGTAATTATTTTTAGATCAATAAGCTAGTTTAAAAATTGAATTTCTAAATCTGGTAATAAATTGCTTTATTAGTTTAAATATGTTAATTTAGCTAATTCATCATTCAGAGGGTGTTTAATGTCCTTTGAGGAAAAGGTGACCTATTTCTGGTAGGTAGAAAACTAATAAAGAAGAAATGGACTGACCATAGGTCACCCTCACTCCTAACAAAAATGTCAAAATTGCATGAATGGAAATTGGCCTAGTTCTCTTGAAGGAGAATTGGCTTTGATAGTCAGACTGACCTGCGTTTGAAACCAAGCAGCTGTCACACAGTTAACTGTGTAACCTTGGACAAATTAATTAAGGTTTCATCAGTTTATTCTGTGTGATATTTGATGTCTGGGACTTTTTGACATGGAATCTTCTGATGTGGGAATAAACTATTAAGCTTTTAGTACTTCTGTGTACAATTAATGTGTGAAACACCTCATTTCCAGCTTCTTTTGGAATATTGGTCAGTAATGGAGATAGAATAAGGTACTATATGGTAGATAAAACACATATGAGTTGTACGTTATCTACATATTAGTTAGGAATTGTGTTGCTAAAGTAAATAAGAAGGGAGTCCAGGACAGTTTTAGTGGCTCCATGATATCTTTTTTTTTTGGGGGGGGGTAAACATTTTATTTATTAGAGTGTACATGCAAGCATTAGCCAGTCAGGGGAGGGGCAGAGGGAATCTCAAGCAGACTCCATGTGAGTGTAGAGCCCGTCCTGGGGCTCAATCTCATGACCGTGAGAACATGACCTGAGCTAAAATCATGAGTTGGATGCCTAACCGACTGAGCCGTGTAGGCACCCCTGGCTCCATGATACCTTAAAAAATCTAGATTCCTTACAGTTTTCTTCTTTGCTGTCCTCAAGGTGTGGCCTTCATCTTCATGCTTATGAAATTGCTTTTGGAGCTCTGGCCAACTTATTTGATTTATAGGCAAGAGGAAGAAAAAGGAGGGGAATAACAAAAAGGTGTATGGCAGCTGAGTATGCCACCTTCCCTTTCAAGGAGCTTTTCTAGAGCCCTCAGCTAGCAATTTTCACTTTCACTTCACACCAGGCAGAACTATAACACATGATTGCATTCTTGACTACAGGGGAAGCAAGGAAATGATTGTTTGGATTCTAGCTCCAGAAGGTGAGATTCTTACTGTGGGAAACTATTACAATGTAGAGAGAACATTCCAAACATTTGGGGAAGCCGTGAAACAGATGACCCCTACATATTTGAGCATCCCAGAAAGGGCCTTGAGTAGTTTACTGTCTCAAGTTTACCTGGTCTGCATCTGAAATTTTTTTTGCTTAAAGTTACAGTGTTCATTACTTTCACTTAGTAAACTGATTTGGCCACTTCATAGGGTTGTTGTGAAGATTAGAGTCAGGGTTTGTAAAGTGCCTAGCATTAATACCTAGTACCTAGTGGGCGTACTGTTAATACCTGCTGTTATCATTAAGACACAGAAATAAACTTGCTTCTGAATGGTCATAAATACATAGCTTCTACCTGCCTTAGACTTTGAACCCCTCTAATTTTATGGAGATGTTATAGCAATGAACTGAGGATCTTTGCTGCATCTGTGGCATGCTGTAAAAGTTGCCCACAGGCAACTTCTAGCTTTCTCTTCTTACCTCTTGCTCTCTAGATGGATGAATTAGACTCTAGAGACTGCATAAAGCATCAGAAGTTTGTTTTGAGTAACAAGAAGGAGGCTGAGAGTGATTCAGAAGCAACCTGTAAGAGTGGCTTCAGAAATTACCAGCCTCCATTTTATGTCTTTTGCATCACTGTCTCCATGAAGATATTCATATTCATCTACTTCTCTGCTTTCATAACAGTGCACCAAATATACATTTGACTTCATGTCCATGTGTCAAAGTTAATATTGGGCCCAAGTCCAATACCATCATCATGGAACTTCTGGGATACAAAAATACAAAAAAGTAATTGCTGCCATTCCATTATTAAAATATTTAGTAATCCAAATCTTTAAAGTATGACCTTAAAGGGCAAGAATAATTTCTTTGTGCTGTTGGCTGCTAGATGACTTCAGCAGCCACTATTCTGCACATTCTGCTTGCTTTCAACTGGTAAACTTAATACCACTCATCTTTCTTTGTATGCTAGGATATAGTTTAGGAAAAAGTAACCAGTAACAATTTTTAAGAAAAAATTTGTATCTAGAACTCATAGTTTTCAACTAATCTCAAAAATCTTTAATCTTCAACTACTGAAAATGGTTAACAATCACTTAAGACAACCTTTTTTTGTGTAAATTTTTAGTTTACATGGCAGTGCTGTTCAGTAGAACTCTGCAATGAACTAAATGTTTTATATCTGAATATGTGGCTGCTGTGTACTTGAAATGTGGCTAGAGTAGCTAAGGAACTGAATTTTTAATTTTACACAATTTTAATTTATTTAAATGCAAATAACCATATGAAGCTAGTAATTGCCAAATTGGACAGCACTGGTCTATAAACACAAAACTATAAGGAATTTTCTTATAAAGTATTTTTAAAAATGAATAGTCTCTTTTAAATCAACTTATTGAGATATAATTTACATATGTCAAATACATTTTTAAAAATCTCTAGTTCATTGGGGCGCCTGGGTGGCACAGCGGTTAAGCGTCTGCCTGCAGCTCAGGGCGTGATCCCGGCGTTATGCGATCGAGCCCCACATCAGGCTCCTCCGCTATGAGCCTGCTTTTTCCTCTCCCACTCCCCCTGCTTGTGTTCCCTCTCTCGCTGGCTGTCTCTAACTCTGTCGAATAAATAAATAAAATCTTTAAAAAAAAAAAATCTCTAGTTCAGTTTAATTTGGCGAAAAGTGAGAGAGGATGTCTTGGGAATATGATGAGAAGAATAATATAAGTATAATCTCAGTATCATGTCAGAAAAGCTGCTTTATGCCTCAAGTGAAGTACTGAAACCTTACCTTGCCTTACCCTCCCCCATTTGTAATATAATCATTTTAATATTCCTCTACATTTAGAACCACAACAGGCCATGTTAAAATTTTTGCTTTTGCTTCAGCCATTAAACATAATTTAGAAAACTCAAGAGGAAAAGGAAAGCATATTGTATTTACCCACATTTTTGCTTAACAGGTACTTTTCCTTCCTGATATTCCATGGTTTCTTTTTTTATTGTTTCTGTTTAGAGAACTTCCTTTAGCCATTTTTTTAGGGTAGGTCTGCCAGTGACAAATATTCTTAATCTCCATCTAAGAGTCTCAGTTCATTCCTAATTATGCATTCCTTTATTCCCTAAATATTTTCAGTGGGTATAGGATTTTGGGTTGACAGTTCTTTTCTTTCAGCACCTAAAAAATAAAATGCCACTCGCTTCTGGCCTCCATGGCTTCTAATGATATATCTATTATTTTACTTTTCCCATATGGGTGACGTGGTGTTTTTCTCTGGTTGGTTTCAAGATTTTTGTCTTTGGTTTTCAGAAGTTTAATTAGGATATGTATTTCTTTGGGTTACCCTGTATAGGGTTTGGTCAACTTCTTGAATCTGTACCTTTATGTCTCTGCCAAATTTGGGTAGTTTTCTAGCTATTATTTTTCCAGTACTTTTCAGCCTGCCATATGTATCCTCTCTTTCTGGAACTCAGATGACACAGATGTTAGATCTTTTTTTTTTTAGTTTCACAGGTCAGCTTCGATTGACTGCTGGAATTCCAACATACAATACAAAGCACATAAGGAGATGTTTTTTCATTCTAGATTACACATAGAAGCTTTACAAGTGATGATTTAGATAATAAAAATCTTAATGACAACATGATGTGGTTAAACATATTAAATATGATAGTTACTACCATATCTGTGCATTACACAATTTTTGACTGTACAAATTGAGAAGGGCCAGATATGACACATGAGTAGGCAGGAGTCTAGCGGCCTGGCAGATACCAAAGCCAAACCTGAATAGCAGATTTTACTGGATACCATGCCAGAAGTGCTACTTAGAGCTTCCCTGCTTTACATAGGAGTTTTACTACACAAAACCATAAAAGCAGCCTTTTTATGGTAGTAGCTATGGTCCTCTAGTTGGCTTACTTGAAACAGTATCACTGCAAAAGATTTCCCCCCACCTGTGCAAGCATTAGACATTGTGACAGTGACAGAATTAAATAGGTCACATCCAATAATTGTTAAACAGAAAACATTTATTGGATTCCTACTATGCTGATATTTTAAAATTTCATTTTAAATTCATATTAAAAATAAATACAGCTGTATACTTTTAAAGGTGGAATTTTATGGTATTTGGATTATATCTCAAAACTGTTATTTAATAATTAAGCATAGTTTATTTTGTTTCACTTTATTATGAGAAATCCCTTATTAAATTCAAGAAAATTATAAACCTAATTTCAAATATTAAGGTTTCTTTATTCATTTACTGTTGTTTACATTTTGGAAGTATGTTGATGCTAAGGAAAGAAATTTAAAAGGTAGATATACCATTAATAAGCAAAACTGATCTGTAGTATTTATGTCATGTCAAGGTGCTTAAAAATGCTATCCTGGTAAAAGATTCAATGGCAATCTTTTTTTTCCCCCCTTTTAAATAGTGATGATGGAAGCCTCTGCGGAGAACATTTTACAACAGGACTTTTGCCATGCTATTAAAGTGGGAGTAAAATATACCCAACAGATAATTCAGGGCATCCAGCAGTTGGTAAAAGAAATTGGTGTTACCAAGAGGACACCTCAGAAGTTATTTACCCCTTCACCAGAGATTGTGGAACACACTCATAAGTAAGAATATCTGTACAAAAGAAAATTTGAAGTTGTTACCAGATTTAATTTCCTCTCAGAAAAAAACTTCCCATGGAAGCATAGTCCATGCATTACTTCTTAGATGGCACCGTTCTACTTTAAAAGTGAGCGCCATAAATACCAATCTAATGCTTTAAAAAGGATAAACCCAGTTCCCATTTCAAGGGCCTAAGTCTGAATCTCAAATGAAAGGGGGAGGGAGTTTATTGGTTAAGATTCAGATAATCCACATATCTCTCTGTGTCAAACAAGGAAAAAGAACAAATCATAAGATATTTGAATATCTAAGGAAACTTGAGGTTCTTGAAAAGAAATCAAGTATAACCACCTCTGTATGCCCAGTGCTTAAAACAGTGCCAGCATATAGGCAGGCACTCAGTAAGAATGAATGAAATTACCAGAAAAGCATTTCATTTTATTTCAAATAAATTGAAAACGTTAATATTTCCCTTACTATCGGTCTTACAGCCATCAGTCAGAGACTAAAGAGATGTAAGCTGTCCCCAACAAAACAGTTGCCTGCAGTAACAGCCCAAGTGGATAGAATAGAAAAAAGCAAGAAGTTAAAAAAGAGTGGGGAGAGAGAGTTTATGTGTAAGAAAAATCTAAGGTGAAATAAATTGAACAATTAAGAAGAAGAGAGGGCATAGTACCATGTGTGAGTGATTTCCCTGACAGATGGGGAGAAAGAAATTTGGTATATTGTATTAAAAATAGTAAACAGATTAGCTGGGTTAAAGAACAACAAATACATTTTTAATTCTTTATAAAATGCTTATTATTAAATATTTTAGCTTACTATTTAATATTGCAATTTTGTTTATAATAGTACTGTTATACTATTAACAATAAGAATTATTATGCTGACATTTATTTTGTGCTTAAAATAGACTCACCATGGAAAGACTCTATGCAGTTTTTACTGATTATGAACATGATAAAGTAGGTATACCTGAATTTTGTCTTTAAAAATTGTTCCGAGAATTCTTTTTTGTCATAATTCACATAATCTTATTTATGAATTTTTATTAAAAATCTCTAAACAGAAAGCTAAATAGAAGCCTAGTTATTCGCATCTCCATTCTCCTTTTGTTGATTAATTCAAGTTTTAGGGAAGTGTGTAAATATATTTGAATGAATTAAACAGGTAACATTACTTATAAATCAATAACTAGCTCTAATCTTTTAAAAAATACTACCAGTAGAGAAATCTGAGTACTATTACAATGTGTTAATTGTATAATAATGTAAAAATAGAAATGTTAAATGTTGCCATGTATACTGAACCTCAGCTCTCTTTTAGATTTCCAGAGACGAAGCTGTTAACAAGATAAGATTAGATACAGAGGAGCAACTAAGAGGTAAACTTTGCTTTATTAATTAAAAAAAATATTTAAAAGGGAAAAATAGTTTTTTTAAATTTCAGTTGTAAGACCTCGGAGAATCAGTTATTTTCCTTGTTGCTTAGTTTTATCTTTGGTAAATTTGCAATAATGATGCATCCCAAGGTTACTGTTAAATTAACTTCTGTGAGGGATGCCTGGGTGGCTCAGTCGGTTAAGCATCTGCCTTCGGCTCAGGTCATGGTCCCAGGGTCCTGGGATCGAGTCCCGCATCAGGCTTTCTGCTCAGTGGGAAGTCTGCTTCTTCCTCTGCCTTCTGTTCCCCCTGCTTGTGCTCTCTCTCTGACAAATAAATAAATAAAATCTTTAAAAAAAAAAATTTAACTTCTGTGAGGGGCACCTGTGTGGCTCAGTTGTTTTAAGTATCTGACTTGATTTCGGCTCAAGTCATGATCTCTGAATCATGAGGTCAAGCCTCACGTGGGGCTCAGTGCCAAGTCCGCTTGAGATTCGCTCTTTCCCTCTGGCCCCCATCCCCTGCTCACACGCATGCATATTTGCTCGCTCTCTCCCTCTCTCTCTCATAAATAAATAAATAAAATCTTGCACTTCTATGAATGTGGTCAGCACTGCACCTGATAGAGTGGGTACCAGTAAATGTTGAATGTGAATATTCCCAGTCTTTTCTGGATCAGGTTCTTAAGCTCTATGATGGGAAACTTTGTATCATGTCATTTGGAAATCTGAAAAATGCTCTTTAAAATTCTTAAGTTCTTAATCTGTGAAATTGTAATACTGATAATATCTGGTTTATGGTGATTAAATAGGTAAGTCATCTGCATTTGTTCCTGCCACATACCAAGTACTCAAAAAATGTTAACTGATGCTGTTAATAATATGTGGAATTGTAAAATTTAGATTTTAGAAAATTTAGCTCTCTAGAAATTAAAAATAATAAAGGATTTTATTATGTGAATATCAGTCACAATGTGTACCAACCATGACATTTAAAGTGTAATTTTTAAAATTATTCCTGCCTAACGAAGATACAGTTCTTAATATATCCCTCGCTCTGTTGTCCATTTCTTATGGTCTGGTTAAAGTTATATTTAATAAACCAAATGCTTGAGAGAACAGTACTTAAGACTCGGCATGAATCAGTTGATAAAGTAGCTTAACATTTAAAAACATAAGCCTAGGTAGGCAGACAGACCTGTATTGAGGTCACAGCTGTATCTGTCACTGCCTGTGTAATCTCAGGCAATTTACTTTGTTAAGCCTGTTTTTTCTTCTTTAGAATGGTGATAATAATAGAATATACCTCATAAGTTGTTACAAAGATTAAAGGCATTTAAGAAAATGTGTATAGTACATAGGTCCTGAAAGAATTGGATAAATGTTAACTTAAAAGGCAACCAGTAGGGATTTGTAACATATAAAGCAAATTCTTCTCTATTTGCAGACTAAGAAAAGTTCCTAAGGTAAAACATTGAAGGTGATTACTCTTAATCTTAAAAGTGTTACTCAGACCTTTTCATAATATGGCTGGATTTGTGAGTAACATAATACAATAGAGAGCTAATCACAAAGCACTATTGCTGTGATAGAAAGCAAATTAAGTTCTCAATAACAATATGTTTGAGATATAATACTTGTGTCTCTCCTAATTGAGAATATTTGATTTATCTACTTTGCTTGCTTGAGGACTAAATAGTTCAGCATCAACTCCCTTGGTTTACTCCCATAGTTAACTGATTTGATACTTTGAAGAGAAATCTTATCTTCCAAAAAGAGAAAACCTTTGTTTTGGTTTGTCTTTCTCTCTATAGAAAAATTTCCAGAGGCTGATACATATGAAATAATAGAATCCTTCAATGTTGTTGCAAAGGAGATTTTTAGAAGTATTATTTTGAATGAATACAAAAGGTAAATAATATCCTTTTTTGATGGAATTGAAGTATGTGCTTCTGTAAGTTGCCTTGAAAGTGGCTACTTGATCAAAGCAAGGAACTGGTTTTTTTCAAGTAAACATTAAAAAATTATGATCTTTCATATACAGATGTTGAAAAGTGTGTGGATGTGTCTGACTGTTTCTCTGTGGGACTTGTGTGTAGAGCAGTGCTTCCCAACTGAATGCACATCAGAATTGCCTGCAGAACTTCTTTAACAGTACAAGTGTATGGGTCACAACCGGAGATTCTGATTCAGTGGGATTTAGTGTAGGGATCGGGTACCTGTATTATTTTTTAAAGTTCTTAAAGTTCCGCAGGTGATATGACACACTGGGGTTGAGAACTTCCTGGTAGAGATAAGAGATAATAGGTGACATTTCTGATTTTGATCACTGCTTTACATACTTCTTTCCTTTATTACTATAGGTGCGATGGTCGGGATTTGACTTCACTTAGGAATATAAATTGTGAGGTAGATATGTTTAAAACTCTTCATGGATCAGCATTATTTCAGAGGGGACAAACACAGGTAATATATGTAAAAAGCTATAATTATTTGCTGATTCCGGGTTGCTTAATTTGATCTAATAGAAGCACATTATGTAGACACTATAGATTTTTATCCTATGGAATTTGTTAATACCTGATTTTTTAAAAAATATTTTTAACAGCTTTTTTGAGGTTTAATCGCCATCCAAGAAACTGCACCTATTTAAAGTGTATGTTTAATAGGTTTTTATGTGTGCACAACTGGGAAACTGTCACCAAAGTCAAGATAATGAACATATCGATCACCCCCAAAAGTTTCCTCCTGCCTCTCTATAATCCCTTCTTCCTGGTCCCCTCCTCTTCCCTAGGCAACTGCTTTTGTCACTATAAATCGGTTTGCATTTCTAGAATTACCTGGTATCTTTATCGTATTTTTCTTTCAATCTTGATGCACAAAATTGAGTCACTCGTACTCTTTAGTTTATGGCATATTGTCATTTTTGGTCTGTTCAGGGCCCTCATTTGTTTTCTCTATTTAGTCCTATTCTTTTCCCTTACTTTAGTACCTATTCTCTTGTATTTAACATATGTGTATCCAGTTGTTTTGTGTATGGTATTTGCTTTATACCTCCTCCTTTTTCTTATATTAATCACTACTTTAATTTTGCCAGTCAAATCGGTACCAAGTGGTATTCCTTGCTTTTGTTTGTATTTCCTCGTGAGGCTCAGGATCTCTTTGTATCATAGCCAGTCACCGTGGTCACTGCATAAATCAGACCCTGGGGGGCTGCACTCCTTCCAGGGCTCTCTTGTCACATAGATAGTGTCCCTGAACTTGCGCAATATGG
Organism: Ailuropoda melanoleuca; assembly: GCF_002007445.2. Taxonomy (NCBI): domain Eukaryota; kingdom Metazoa; phylum Chordata; class Mammalia; order Carnivora; family Ursidae; genus Ailuropoda; species Ailuropoda melanoleuca. Next base: position 80,347,258 of record NC_048221.1, on the reverse strand, counting down.
TGGCCCTGGTTCAGGTTTGCTCTTTTGTGAATTATCTGGTTGTATCCTTTTTTTCCTCCTATATTTAAGTGATTTTTTACGTGTTTTAACATTAATCCTTTTCAGTAACCACAATTTGAATATATTATCTCCCTCTTTATCCTAAGCCTTTTAACTGTGCTGGTGGTAACCTACTCTTTGTCTAGAGTAAACCTGACATCTTTAGTTTTGATGTAGTTAATCCTTCCCTTTTTTATTTTGTGATTTATGTTTTTAAAGTCTTATTTAAGAAATCTTTACTACCTCCAAAGTCACAAAATTAGGCACCTAGTTTTTCTATTAACTTTCTAGTTGTAGCTATCAAATTGAGACCATTAATGCAAGATTTGCAGTTACTCTTAGATATGGTGTGAGGTGGGAACCTCCAGAGTGAGCCAATTTTACAACCCATTTACTAATAATTCATTTTTCCCGTTGACTTGTAATGTCGATTTATCTATATTCAAAGTTTGTAAATAGATTTTTGAACTATATTCTCTTCCATTGTTCTGTGAATTTCCTGGGCCAATGTCATACTGTTTTAGCTACTATGGTTTGTGGGTATGTATTAATAGATGAGAAGCAAATCTTCCCTTTTTATTCTCCCCTGCCCTTCAAAATTGTCTTAGCTATTCTGGTACATTTGTTCCTTCATTTGCATTTTAGTATTATATTAAGTTCTGGGGGGGAATAATCTTTTCTTTAGATTGGTATTGCACTGAATTTATAAATTAACTTGAGAGAGATTATATTTTTACAACTTAAATCACAGTCTTTTCAATAGTCTCACTCTTGATTCAGGTTTTCTTTTATGCCTTTTAATAAATTTTTAAAAATAACTCCATTAAGATATCCTGCATACTTCTGTTAGCTATTCTGACAATCTTGACCTTTTAAAGAGTGTTAAGTCCGTTAATGTTCAATTTAATTATCGATGTGATTGAATGTAGCCTGTCATTTTATTACTTGTTTTTGTTTGTCCCCTGTTTTTTATTTTCTATTTTGCCTTCTTTTTGGATTAATTGAATATTTTTTTTAATTCCATTTTAATATGTCTCTTGTTTTTTTAGCTTTGCATTATTTTTTTTAGTGGTTACTATAGAGAATACAGTATATATCCTTACTTTTTTGTACTACTTCACACACTGTGCTGTAGTTGTCTTAGGAGTTACATGTACATATTATAAACTCCACAAGGCAGTGTTATAACTTGTATTTTAAACAATCATGTATTTACGGAAGTTACGAGGGAAAAGACAGTCGTCTTTATTGACCTATGTATTTATAATTTCTGATGCTTTGTATTTCTTCCTGAAGATCCTAATTTCCATCTAGTATTGTTTTCTTCAATCTAATGAGACTTTCTCTACTGTTGTCTTGTGGGCCTTCTGACAACAAATTCTTTTATTTCATTTATCTGAAGATGTCTTTATTTTGCCTTTATGTACAAAGAATGTTTTTTGTAAGACTTAGACTCTGGGCTGGTGCTTTCTTCTTTTAGCACTTAAAAGAATATTCTACTCTTTTTTATTTATTTTTTTTTTTCCTAATAGAAAGTCAGAATGCATCCAAATCATTGTTCCCTGTTTACTATTTTTTGTCTTCATCTGGGTGCTTTCCAGATTTTCTTTCTGTTTTGTTTTTCAATAATATAACTATGAAAAGTGTAGTTTTCTTTGTATTTATCATACTAAGAGTTTCCTGAGCTTGAACCTGTAAATTTGTGTCTTTCATCAAACTTTAGGGATTTCAGCTATAATTTTTTCAGATATTTTTTTCTACCTTATTCTCTTATCTTTCCTTATGGGATTGTAAGTATATATGTTAGTCCTTTTGAAATTGTCCTACAGGCCCCTGAGGATATGTTTTCCCTACCCCACCTGACACCCCTTTTTCTTTGTTCTTTAGATTTGGCAATTTCTATTAATCCATCTCCATGTTCATTGACTCTTGTCATCTCCTTTCCATCATAAAATAATGTATCTTTCATTTTTAGAATTTCCATTTGTTTTTCTTTATATCTTTGAGTATAATTATAAGAGCTATTGAAAATCCTTGTCTGTTAATCCAACATCTGAATTAGCTTGGAGCAATGTACTCATTATCTTTTCTCTTGAGAATGGGTACCATTTCCTATTTTTCTGTAGGTTGTATCCTGGATGTTGTGAATGATGCGTTGTTGAGTTTGGATTACATTATGTTCCTCCAGAGAAGACTGGATTTTTTTTTAAACAGGCAGTTTTATTGGCTGGGCCTTTACTTATTTATTTTTTTAAACTTTATTTTATTTAAATTCAATTAATCAACATATAGTGTATTATTAGTTTCAGAGGTACAGTTCAGTGATAGATCAGTTGCATATAACACCCAGTGCTCATTACATCACATGCCCTTTTTAATGTCCATCACCCAGTTACTTCCTCCCCACCCCCTTCCCCCTTCCAGCAACTCTCAGTTTGTTTCCTATAGTTAAGAGTCTCTTACGGTTTGTCTCCCTCTCTGATCCTGTCTTATTTTATTTTTCCCTCCCTGGCTGGACCTTTATTGTAGCTTCCTTTATAGCCAGGTTTTACAAACATATCTTCCTCTTCCTGTCCTCCCTCAGTACTTCCAATACAGTGCTTTACATATGTAGTCTGTGATGTTAGATCTTTGGATTACTGAGATTTGTACATAACTCTCATATTTATAGAATTAATAAATGTTTACTGCATTAAGTAGCATGGCAAGCTTTGTATAGAATTTACTTATCCCATTCTTTTAATAGCTAATTGGGTTCTTGAAATATTTTTAGTTTTCCTCTTCATTGTTAGTAAATTAAAGCCTGACAGGTTTTTTTCTTATTACTTTAGGTGCTTTGTACTGTTACATTTGATTCATTAGAATCCAGTATGAAGTCAGACCAAATTATAACAGCCATAAAGTAAGTTACGTTATTTGTTAAGTTTTAAAGTATGTTGGTATGTCCTAAAACATGTTTGATATGTTTTAAAGTAAGTTATGATGTTCCAGTTTATAATTGAAGCTCATGTAGTATATTATTATTCATTATTACTTTTTTAAACCTATTATCTCTGTACTTTATTTTTTTGTTTACATAATAGTGATTTTTAACATGGGTACATTCACTTTAGTCTCTATCTCTAGAACCATTCCTCAGGACAGATATGGGTAGGTTTTTCTGTTATAAATAAGAGAGTAAATACATAAGCAAGAGTCTCAGTTGCTAAAAAGAATCTGGAGGCTGTTAATAAGTAAAAAAGGCTTACCTAATCCCAAGCCACATTGAAATTTATGTTCAGAAATACTTGGCTCTCCTCTGTTCCTAAAGAGTCAGTAGTAAAATCTTGTTCATCGATTTCAGATGATGAAAATTTATGTTACAGTCCTCACCAGCACAACTGCATCAGCCACAATTCTTTTCTTTGCTCAGTGCCTACCAGGGTTGCTTCCCTTTCCCTTGGTAAAGGTCTCAAGACCGTAAGACTCTGCCTTCCTCTTCCTACTGCTCAACTGATGAGGCTAACCCCCAGTATCTTCAGGATAGCATCACTAATTGTTTTTCACACATTTGATAAAGTTGACAGTGCAACTGACTGCAGCTGACAGTGTGTATAGGTGAGATTGTTATTGTAATCATAATCCTTTTGGAGGAGCTCTTAAACTTTGTATTTTAAATTCCCATCTGAGCCCAAACTTGGTTGCCCTGCCCTTCTTCTTCACTTTGACTCCTTTCTCTTCTAAAAGGCAACACAGCTTCATAAGAAAGAGCACTGGTCTTGGCCAGGGTACCTCTTTATGTTCTACTTAGGTCTGTAACCTTTGTAAATGAGAGGGCACATATCAGTCAACCATGCTGGCCTTTGGTTTCTTCATCTTATAAAATGCAGGTGCTGTGCTAATGATCTGTATCCTCCTTTCAAGCCCCCAGAATCTGTTATTCCTTTGTCTTCTGTAGTCAGGTTTTTAGATTTCTCTTCCTGAGTCTATGGTTTATGGTATGCAGATTCAGCCCTAACCCAGGACTTTTTCAAGCCTCTCTGCACAGAGAGGTGCCTTTTGTAATTACACTGTCCCAAAGGGGACACTATTTGTGCTAAGACACTGTATATGCCAGTCTTTTCCTCAGTTAAAGATAAATCTGGTTTCCTGCTTCCAGGAATTCTATTTCTTCTCATCCTTATTTTCCCCATTGTTCTAGATACAGTCATAATATTTCTCATTTCTCATTTCAAACCCTGAAAAAAATCTTTTCCTGTCTGATCTCCTGGTTGTTCTCCCCTATATCATTTCAGTTACTGATCTTTATTTCACATACTGATGAGAGAAAGATCATCATTCTGAGATTTAACTAATGTGTTTATAACATTTAAGGTTCCTCAGTAGTCACTAATGCTTAAAAATAAATGTCTGTTGTCTTAGTATATACAAATAGAATAAGTGTTTCTATTTGAAGCAAAATTATTTTCCTAAAAATCTTTGTAAAATTCATTCATAAAACCCCAGAAAAATATACTGTCTCTGATACTCATCCTTCTAATTCTTCTGGTTTTCAATTTCAGATCAACTCTCTTTAATATGTAATTATTTTTTAAAATCCCCTTAAATCTTTTTTAGTTGCTTATTGAAGTTATTTTTTGTATCTATATGATGTTTTTAATATTATGCTTTTTGTTTTTAATAGTGGAATAAAAGATAAAAATTTCATGCTGCACTATGAGGTAAGGTGAATTTTATCCCCAGTATTTTATTATGAAAAATTTTCAGGACATAGGAAAGTTGAAAGAACTTTAGAGTGAATACCCATACTCCCATTGCCTAGGTTCTACTATTAACATTTTACTATGCTGGTTTTATATATCTGTTAAGGTGGGTTTGGGCATGTTCTTTTATTGCATGCAGAAGGGAATTTAGAGAAATAAGTCACAGTTTTTAATCAGTAACTTCATGTTCTGAATCATACATAAAAGTTGAAGTATAGTAGACAATTTTCTTTTAGTCAAGAAAGAGTTGTACACATTCACCAGTATCGAACATAAGTGGGGCTTTTCAAATACCTCAAATGACAAATCACCTCCTCCCTTTAGTTCATTTAAATGTTCATATTTTTACTCAGTTGATTAGTAGTAAAAGAACTCTGAGGTATTTAATATTAAATTACTTTATGTGAAACTATAGTTCGTGATTGACTTGATTTACAACAAAGTCCTAAGGCATTAGACATGACATATGCACTTCTATTTTAGTATTTGGAGCATATATGCTGGGAGGCTAGTGTGAAAGTAGCAAGTCACTTCACTTTTGAGTGACCATTGTTGGCTACCCAGAATCCCAACATCTCAATTTTGTTGAGCATGCTATAATTAACAGAGAATATACAGAACTGGAGATTTTTAAAGATTTTGAGTCCCTTATAAATAACCTGTTCTGTATATACTTGGATGCTGCAGAAGCCAGAAAGGAATTATAATTGAGTAAAGCATATCCTTTGTCATGAGCTACACAGCACATGGAATGGCAGTCTTTAAAAAGGGCAGCTGTGGGGGCACCTGGGTGGCTCATTCGGTTAAGTGTCTGCCATCAACTCGGGTCATGATCCCGGGGTCCTGGGATCGAGCCCCACTTTGTACTCCTTGCTCAGTGGGAGCCTGCTTCTCCCTCTCCCTCTGCCCCCTCTGTTCTCTTTCTCTCTGCGTCATATAAATAAATAAAATCTTTTTTAAAAGTAAAAAAAATAAAAAGGGCAGCTTGAAAAATGCACCTCTAGCTGATTACTGGCAACAGAAGTGAAAGAGGGGGCAGTAAAAGGATATGGGCACTTATTGCTACATCATTTCATTTTTTAAAAACTTTTTATTGTAAAATAAAACACAGATACCAAAAATGACAAAGGATGACATAATGAGTTTTTGTAAGGCACCACCAAAATCAGAGAATAGAAATGTTCCCAGTCACCCCTGAAGCCCCTCCATGTTTTTCATCCCAGTCTCAGCACCCTTCTTTCCTTGAAATTAACTACTCTCCTAAATTTTATAGTAATTACTTCCTTGCATTTCTAGTGTACATCCCTAGACACTGTAATCTTGTCCATTTTTTAAAAATTTGATATTTCTGTAAGTCTCTTTTAACCTAAAGGTTTCTCCTCCAACAAGTTCTTTTCTTTTCAGTCTGTCTTGTTAAAGTCCCAGAGCCATTTGACCTGTATGTAGAGTTCCCTGTAGTCTGGGTATTGCTGATTACACATTAATGGTGCAATCCAACAAGTTTCTTTGTCTTTCTGTCTCCTAAAAATTGACTGCACTCCTGAAAAATTGACTGCTAGATCCAGAGGCTTGAAGATTCATGTACCATTACTCCTTTTAAAAAATATTTTGTTAAAGAAAATGAAATTCCAAATTTTTATGGGACATTTTCCAATATTTCAAAGTCATATTCCTTTGAGACACTAATTGGTCAAATAAAATAGTTTGCAACCTCTGACTTAAAGAAAACCCTTACTGGAAAAGATCTGTTTCCTCAATGTGCATTTCTTTTTAAATTTATATATACTTTTATTATATAATACTTCATCATTGTTAATAATTTAAACATTATAGAAATTTATGTTGTGAATCCCCATAACCATCCATTTCCCACTCTGGTTCAAATACACATTAGAAAAATAGCTACTTTTAGTAATTTATCTTTTTTATATCCAGATATTTTCCGTGTATATAAATGAACTTTAAAAAAAAATGGGATTGTACTATTTTGTAACTTCTTTTATTATTTTGGTACTATATTTTAGATATCTTTCCATGTCAGCTATTTATGTATTTGTTTTTGTTTGTTTTTAAAGTTTCCTCCTTATGCCACTAATGAAATTGGCAAAGTCACTGGTGTGAATAGAAGAGAACTTGGGCACGGTGAGTACAAATCTATAAACTTACAGGTATTCTTATGGTATTCTTACAGGGACTTAGTACATATATGCTTATTATTTTCTATTCTAATTTAGGTGCTCTTGCTGAGAAAGCTTTGTATCCTGTTATCCCCAAGGATTTTCCTTTCACCGTAAGAGTAACATCTGAAGTCCTAGAGTCAAATGGTAGGATATTAAATTAAATTTTTCCTCCAGTCAAAAAGACCAGAATTCCGTTATATTCTTAACTTTCCATAGCTAATGTTACATTATGCTTATTACCACAGTGCCCAAACCCACAACAAAAGAAAAATGTGTTTAGTTAATCATACACTGTCTAAATCTTTCTTAGCTAATGAGATATTTTGAAACCAATATAAAACAAAATGTATCTTAATGTATCTTTTAAAACAAATCCAGATGGGATTATTTGTTTATTTTTATAAACAAACCATAGAGGCAAGGCCAGCTTCAAGAGAGAAGGGGCCAAAAGAGAGTCATCCATTAGGCAGGGGATACCTATCAAGTATCACAGATAGAAGTAGACAGCACAGAGAGAGGGGCTGGGCTAAAAGATCAAATTTAGGGATGCCTGGGTGGCTCAGTCAGTTAAGTGTCTGCTTTCGGCTCAGGTCATAATCCCAGGGTCTTGGGTGGAGTCTTGCATCGGGCTCCTTGCTCAGCGGGGAGGCCTGCTTCTCCCTCTGTCTGCCACTCCCTCCTCCCCCCAAATGAGTAAAATCTTTAAAAAATATATTTTAAAAGATCAAATGTAAATTAAAATTAAGTACCCAGGTCAAGTCAAGGTATGGCCATTAGAGACAAAGTTCACAGAGATGGTCATAATATTTAAAACAACAACAACAAAAAAGCCTTCTGAATTTAAACAAGAGACTTTCTATTCTCTACAGGGTATGACTAGGGTATAATTTAGGGTCCAGTGAGAGAACCAGAGCCTGTATCTTTAACTGCCTTCTGATTAAGCAACAAAAGAGGCATGGTGGTTTTTCTGGGAGGTTTCTTAGAATCTATAGCACTGCTGTCCAGTAGAACTTCATGTGCTGATGGAAGTTATCTCTATGCTATGCAGTTGAGGGACTGAATTTATTTCAATTAATTTAAATTTAGTAGCTATATGTACCTAATGGCTCTTATATCGGACTGTGTAGTCCTATAGTTTGTGGTTTGACAGAGCTTGCCTTAATTGCTTTTAAAAAGAAAGAAGGAAAGAATACTGAATATTTATAAGGAAATAACCAGTAGTATCAGCTTTCTCCATTTAAAAAAGTCAGTAAATTATAAAGCGAGTATTTTTGTCTCTACAGGATCATCTTCAATGGCATCTGCATGTGGTGGAAGTTTAGCGTTAATGGACGCAGGTAAAAGAATTATGTGTCAAAACTACTTAGGCTTTATCTGTATTTGATGAGTATAAAATATAAGATCTCTTTAAAATTGGATTTTGGTAAGATCTGGAGAAGTCAGATTAGAGATTACCAAACCAGACCAGAGCAAGATAGTTAAAACGTACAGCTTCAAGTATACAGATAATTACTAGAATTCTTATCTTTGGCAAAAGGGAGGACACTGAAATTATTTACTTGCCTTGGTGATCCAGTGAGCTTTCTCACCTTCCAAAAGGTAAAGAGCTCTGCAGTTGATTCCATTCACCAACAACGTTTGGACCAGCAAGCAGAAGTATTTAGGACCAGTAAAGGAAAGTAACCATGTAATCTTCCAGTCAATTTGCATGCCATGAGAACAATACCACCCACAGAAGGGTACAGAGAATTTTAGGAAGAAAGACTGTAGGAGGTTCAGTATAATTTCTTGGTTTGAAACACCAAAAGGGAAAGAGTCAACATGTTTAACAGGCTCTGAAAACAGTTTCTGTATCTCACCAATGATGCTGTTCAAGAAGAAAGACAAAAGGAACCTAAGATACTCAAGAGGCTTCAAGGAGCTCCCTGTTAGTCCACGCATTTATAGTACAGAAAAACAGAAAGGTAGAAAGGATACTATAACCAAGGATGAGATAAAAGAATCGTGTGAATATATAACACTGCCTAGAAAGATGAAATCTTAAACCAAAGCAAAAAAAAAAAAAAAAGGTACTTTTCTATTTGTGTTCAGTGCCAAAAAAACATAAGCTGATATTTAAGGTTGCTGGTAAAATACTTTTTCTGTTTTCACCTTCATGCATTCATTCAACCAGTCTTTACTAGATGCCACCCCTGTGCCAAGCACTGACTTAGCCCTTGGAACACAGTAATGAACAAAACAAAGTCCCTATCCTGCATTCAGTCAGTCCTACATTTTCATATTGGAAAACAACATGTTCTCGAAAAGATGAACTGAAAAATAAAGTAAAAAGAGATCATAAGAGAGTCTTTAACGGCTTTAAATGAATTCCAATCTTTTGGTCTAGACAAAAACCCAACCTAAGTATAGATGAGAACTTCAGGATGAGATAACTGACCGATGTTGGCAGTATTTGAAAAATCAGAAAATAGTATACTAAGGACACAAAAGTTCTTAATTTTGAAAGAGTAAGGTATTTTCTGTAAAGCATAACCTAGTGAACTTGACAGTGACACTTAGCAAAACTCTTAAATAGATTATTAAAAAAAAAATTTGTAAGCATTTTTAGGAAGGAGGCAGCTGTGAAGAGAAGGGACCAGAAGGGACTCATTTAAAATAAATCATGTAGTAAAATAATATTCCACTTTGGAAAATATTAGTAGATTTGGAATGGGGAGGGGGGTTGCTGCTTATGCTGTATATCTAGAGTCAGCTTGGCAGCTCATGATTTTTCTGTAAATGATACAAAAAATTGAGATGGATGATAGGTACACCTTCGTAACTGGTTGAAGCATGAGTAGAGGAGACAAGCGAATCTGATCTGTAGGATGGTTTGGTCAAGTGGAATGCGTGAGGATGTTTCCTTCTAAATCCTGTCCCTTTCAATGTTTTTATTATTGAATTGACTTACAACACTGGCCTGCTGATAAAAAGGATACTGCTAAAAGGAATGGGTGACTGATACATTAAATGACAATTTTGATCTCTAAAAAAATGTTAACAGGATAAAAGAAGAAAAGCCCAATAGGAAAAAAAAAATGAATTTGACAAGAATGAATGTCAAGTTGTGTGGGAAAAGTCAACAAAGGGTATGCAATTCGTCTCAAACACATGAGTGCTTGTCATTCCTCACATCAGGCCCTGTCTTGCTTCAGGGATACAAATGGTACCCATTTTCTAAAAAGCTTTTAGATGTGAAAAACATATACTAACAGATCAAGAAGTCAGATAGCTAAAAGACACAAATATGTACAATATGAAGAATTAGGTTGAAGGTAATTAGCTTCGTAGAGACAGCTACATTTCATCTGGTTTCTAAAGGTTGAGTAGTTGATCTGTTATTAGGAGCAGGGCCCATAGTTCATGTGAAAGGAACAACATGGGCAAAGTTATGAAGCAGTATAGTATCTGAAATGTATTTGAAAAAATTAAGTAATAAATTGGGACCAGATTTTAAAGGTCATTGTTATGTTAAGGATTTTGAACTTAAAGCTAATATTTCACAACTCAGGATTCTATGAACTAGTGTTCCTGCTGGATGTTGATTTTGTGTACCATGAAAAAAAATCAATCTGTTCTAAAGTACATTTCAGCATGGTTAAGCAGGTTTATTTCATATAAGTTAAATAAACTTTAATATGCTAATGTGAATTCTGAATCTCTAGGAACAGGATATGTACTATTTCCCAAATGTTTTTGACCATAGAACAAGTATAAAATTTCCTGAAAGCAGATAATTGGGAACTTAGGAGAATTTTATGTAGAGGAACAGTGTGATATGAATCTGATTTTTTCTTCTTTTTGGTAGTTTTTCCCAGCTTAGGTGATAGACCTAGAGGATGAAAAGGGAGAGAATGGAAACTTGGGGTGGGGTGGGGGGGACTAAAATTGGGGAAACCAGACAGGGAGAATGTTGTCAGAGCAAGAAATAATGCAGACTTCGACTAAAGGAGTAGCAATTGATGTTTCAGTATTTAGGAGAAAGAACAACTTCCTAAAAAAATTTAAAGGACAAACTATCAGATCTTTGTGACTTCATATAGGAAATGAGGAAAGAAATGTTGATTCTGGCATGAGTGTCTTAGTTGCATTCAACCAAGATAAGAGAGGCAAGACAAAAAGGATTTATTGGGTGTGATTACATTTTGAATATATGTACATACATATAAAGTGTTTTGGGGACATTTAGCTGGAAATGTCCAATAGGCAAATTGGCCATACAGATCTAGGGCTTATTAGCAAAGAGAAATAGAGATTTTTAGGTCATCAACATTAAAAGTTAAGGTTAAAAACCATGAGCATAAGTGAGATTGCTTACAGGATATGAAATGAGATCCCCTGCCACACTCCTTTTTAACAGGTAAGTTCCAAGTGATAAAACCTTAAACGTTTTGTAAAAAAAGGAAACATGGAAGATTTTATCAAAATCTTAAGAAAAACCTTTCTAAAGCAAAATCCAGGAACCATGATTACATATAACTTTTAAAATTCTGTATAGAAAAATAAATCACAATAAACAAAGTCAACTGACTAGGAAATAAGATATTTCCTTTACTATTCTATATTTATAATTAACAAAGATCTGTTGTCCATATTGAAAGAGCTTTTATAAATCATTAAGAAAAAGACTAACAAGTAGGAAAATGGTTGAAGGGCATGAACAGGCAAAATATAAGGGGTGCCTGGATAGCTCACATGGTTAAGTGTCCAACTCTTGATCTCAGCTTGGGTCTTGATCTCAGGGTTGTGAGTTCAAGCCCCGCGCTGGGCTCCACACTGGGCGTGGAGCCCCAATAAATAAACAAACAAATAAATAAAACTGCTTATAAACATTTTTTTTTAAAGTTTAATCTCATTCATAAAAAATCAAATTAAGAACAATAAGCTACCATTTTTACCCTTTACAGTCAAAAGATTTGACAGGAATTAACAAGAAAGTAGAACAGCAGGCACCCTTACATACTGCTGGTGAAAATATAAAATGCTACAACTCTGGAAGGCAGTTTGACAGATTTATAATAAATGTAAACCCACACACCCTTTGACTCAGTAATCCCACTTATATTATGTGGCTTATAAACCCATTCAGGGACTACTAAGCAGCCTTTCAAAAGAATAAAGTGGAACTTTGTGTGGCTTTGTATGTCAAAATCCAAGGTATGTTATTAAGTGGAAAAAAGCAAGGTGCATTCACTATGATTCCATAAGTAAAGAAAATAAAAGATTACACTTCGATTCACATTTGGGCACAAATTTTCTGGGAGGATACACAAGAAAAAACTTACCGATGGCTTTCATGGAAAGGCTGGAAGGATTTACCAACAAAATGGTTACTTTTTCAAAAAAAGATAAACATACCAAAAGTAAAAAGACAAATGGATTCCAATAAGAGTTAAGTTTGCTATTTTTATACAGGTTTTTGTGAGAACAGTGATTACCTGTTTAGAATTGTTTTAAGGGGCTTTTATCATATGCTTTAGAAGAAATGAGGTAGATAGATCACCTTTCCAGCTTAGTTCTGATGATGTCAAATTTAAAACACCACTCACATTAAAATAAATATCAATGGAATGATAAATATGCATGTTAGCCTGATGTACACATTACATACTCTTTTTCTCAATTACAGGAGTTCCAATTTCATCTGCTGTCGCAGGTGTGGCAGTAGGATTGGTCACCAAAAACAATCCTGACAAGGGTGAAATAGAAGATTATCGTTTGCTGACAGATATTCTGGCAAGTATATCCATGTTTTCAAATATTCAGTGGTGAAGATGATACATATTTATAAGCACTGGATGCTTAGAAGAATAATAGTACTTGAGAAATAGAGGTCCTTGTTCTTACTTTCCTCCTCTGCATATTAGCCTTGGATTTTGTAGGATGTGAGTTAAAAAAAAAATATATATATATATATATACACACACACACACACACACACACACACACAGTATAAATATCCATAATGGCTCACTTTAGGGTGATCATAAATGAATCCCTGTGCATTTATGTGGGGGTAACATGATCTTAAAATGATTTCTGATGAAACAATTCTAACTTAAAAAGCCACAAATTAGAAGCAGTAGTTAATGTAGAAGATATTTCTTTGTCTTTAGTCTTAGAGGACATGGTTTTACTTCTACAGATGTTTTTTAAAATTCCTTTATAGTGACTGGGTGAATTTTGTTTTTGTTTAAAACTATATCGTAATTTCTTAAATTCCTTCAGGGAATTGAAGATTACAATGGTGACATGGATTTCAAAATAGCCGGCACCACTAAGGGAATAACTGCATTACAGGTATTTTAAAACCTATTTTGTTTCACTTTTATAATATTTAAATAATGTCATGAATCAATATTTATATAATTTTTTGACTTTTCCACATTAGGCTGATATTAAATTACCTGGAATACCAATAAAAATTGTAATGGAGGCCATTCAACAAGCCTCAGGTAAGCTAAGCCAGTGTGCCTGATTCTCTTTCCATTATTGTTCATTTGTTCATGGAAACTATAATTCCCATTAGGCATATTAAAAATGGGCTATTATAAAATACTGCTTTGTAAAAATCTTTATGAGAGATCAGAGAAAATTCAACTTTTACAAGTTAAGTGACTCTGTAAGATAAGATTTACGGAGAAAGGGGACTATACAAGTAGAACTGTAAAGGTTATTAGGATATGAAGAGCTTTGATTACTAAGTTAAAGAATTTGGATTTTACTTCATAAAAACTAGGAATACTGTTATATCATCATATTTATTTTATATGCAGTTGACCTTTGAACAATGTGTTCAAACTGCGTGGGTCCACTTATACGTAGGTTATTTTTTTTAAAGAGTTGACAACAAAAGCATTTATTTACAACAGCAAGGCATTTATTTACTACTGCCCATCCCACCAGACCAACTGAAGGCAGCTGGCACAGAGGTCATGCCCGCTGCACTGAGTATCCTAAGAGGCCTGCTGAGGCAATTAGCAGCCCCTGGGGGTGGGGGTGCCATGACTGGGCAGGGCTGCAGATCATCCATTGTGCTGAGAGGGTGGTCCCATCGAACATCCAGGGCTTACCAGCAGAAGACTGGGCTGAAATGGAGAAACATGCCCAGGGTGCAGGGACAGCACTGCATACAAAGTCCCTGCACTAAGTCCTCTGTGGCTGGTGGCATTGGGAGGGGACCCACTCCTCACCATGGCACCTCGGCCTTGAGGCCTCCTGGAGTCCAGCACACTCACATGCAGCCACAGGTGCCAATGTATAGCCATGGGCCAGTGGTACATATCCAGAGAGATAAGGCAGCTATACTATGCCTCCACGCAACTGTTGTAGCCTGCAGGCCATCTAGGGGTTGCCACTGCTGAGCCTAAGCCACCAGGCTGTGGAACTCTGCCATTCCAGGGCCAGCCCCCTATACCATACCTATGCACAAATATTTTTCAATAAATATACATACAGTACTACAAATATATTTTCCTTATGGTTTTCTTAACATTTTCTTTTCTTTAGTTTACTTCAAGAATATAGAGTATAATAGATATAACATACAAAATGTGTTACTTAACTGTTTTTTGTCATGGGTAAGGCTTCCAGTCAGTAGTAGGCTCTTAGTAGTTAAGTTTTGGGGAATCAAAAGTTATATACGAATTTTTGATGCAGGGGTGGACATACCTAATCTCTAGTTGTTCAAAGGTCAACTCTAGTTATAATTTTTGTTTTTATCTCTTACAGTGGCAAAGAAGGAGATAATACAGATTATGAACAAAACTATTTCAAAACCTCGAGCATCTAGAAAAGAAAATGGGCCTGTTGTAGGTAGTGTATTAAAGTTATTATTTATTCCATGATAAGGTAAACATTAATATATGAAAGTATATTATTTAAATTTCTTTTAATACACAAAACAAAAATATTTTAACTATTTCTGTAGTTAAAATATTTTAAATTCGGGGAGATATTTTTAGATATTAGAACTTTCAGAAACTTTAGTCAAGTAACTATTTTTCTATTTCCCATGAAATACTTTTACATGTGTCTGTGCCAAAAAAAAAATCTTGACTGATCAAGATATGTTTTAGGTTCATATATGTATTTGGATTATTTACAGTTTTCTCTGTACTGCATTTCAGAAACTGTTCAGGTTCCATTATCAAAACGGGCAAAATTTGTTGGACCGGGTGGATATAATTTAAAAAAGCTTCAGGCTGAAACAGGTAAGAGTTGTGTATGAAGTTTGGGGGTTCAATTTTTAAATTCTTTTTAGAGAGGGAGGGGGAAAAAGAGGGGAGAGAGAATCTTAAACAGGCTTCATATCCAGTATGGACCCCAACTTGAGGGCTCGATCTCACAACCCTAAGATCACGATCTGAGCCAAAATCAAGAGTCAGACACTTAACCAACTGAGCCACCCAGGCACCCCAAGTTTGAGGGTTTTAATGGTAGGCCATGTGAGTTGCCATTTTATCTCTGTTGTGTTCAAAAAATATGTTTGAGATATGCAAGAAAATATATAACACTGACATGTCTTTACTGTAAGTTTTCTTAATAAATCAGCATTCTTAAGTATTTTCAAGAAGGATCCCCTAGAATTCATCAATTTCTTTGTGACATTTTAAAATCGAACTTTTAGAAAAATGTTGTTTTTCACTTTAGAGGATTTTGCTGTCATTTTCTATTCTGCTATTTCTCACTTAGTCTTATTTAGACTCTTTTATTTAAAGAGTATGTGTAGAAATAGTATGCATTGTTTTTTCTGGAAGCAATCTTTGAATTACCTGGTACTTACCAGCTTTGAGATTATTGAAGGAAAGTGAGGAGAGTTGTCTTAGCCAGCTTTTTAGATTGAGAAACTGACATGATTTTGTCCCTCATCCATTCACTACTCTAGAGTAAGAGAAAGAAGAAAAGGTGAGGAAAACATTAATTAATAATTTAATTATAATTATATAATTAATAGTAATTAAGAAAGCAAAACCAAACCCTCAAAAGTTAACTTAAATATGCTTTCTCCTACCAAACTGTGAGCTCCAAGAACATAGAGACAGTGACTCGCTGTTGTTTCCCCAGGGCCTAGTACAGTGTCAGATACATAGCAGGTGTGCAGTGTGTATTTGTTGGTGAATGAATCTCTTCATTCCTAAAGCAATGAGTAAATATAACACAACCCTGCCTAGCCACTTGCAGGTCAGTCCCCTGCTCTTATATCTACTCCCCAAGACTAGACTCCACTAGAGTGAGCAAGTTAGCTTTAATATGTCAAATTATCTTTTTAAAAGGAGTAACTGTTAGTCAGGTGGATGAAGAAACATTTTCTGTATTTGCACCAACACCAAGTGCTATGCATGAAGCAAGAGACTTCATTACTGAAATCTGCAAAGATGATGTAAGTATAGATCTTATCATACTTTTTTCTGCATTTTGTTGCTGTTTATTCATCTTATGGCTTATTTTGCACTTACAGCAAGAGCAGCAACTAGAATTTGGAGCAGTGTATACCGCCACAATAACTGAAATCAGGTAATATCAACTAATATGCTATGCTGGTTTTTATAGGATTTACAGTATAAGCACATGTTAACTTCACATTTGCATTATATATTTTGAAAGTGTAAGGTATTTAGATTTTGTGTCAATTACCTACCATAGAATCATTAATTATTTTTAAGGTATAATTTATTTTCTGTACCATTTGTTGATTTTCAATAACATGATTCTGTGATTATAATTATACTAATAGGTTCTTCTAAGTGAATTGTTTTCTTGAATCAAATTTCCCACCATTTAAATTTTCCCAATACACAGTAAAACAGGCCCAAAATAGACCTAGTAATATTTCCTTTTTCTTTCTTTTTCTGGTAGTTTCTTTTTGGTTTCTTTTAAAGGTAGTACTACTTAATGCCTAAGGGGCAGATTTTTTTAAATGTCAATTTCAACCTCAAAGCATTTTTTATCAGCTGAAAAGATTGACTTTTTGGGACGAAAAAATCCCCCCCCCCCTTTTAAAGATCTTATTTATTTGAGAGAGAGGTAGTGAGAAAAAGCACAAGTCGGGAGGAGAGGGAGAAGCAGGCTCCCTGCGAACAGGGAGCCCAATGTAGGGCTCAATCCCAGGGCTCTGGGATCATGACCTGAGCCAGAGGCAGACGTTTAATGGAGTGAGCCACCCAGGTGCCCCTGAAAATTTCTTTTAAGGAAGAAAATACATATATATCAGATGTAGCCTGAGTGCTCGAAGCTATTTGAAATCAATAACAAAAGCCAGTAGAATAATTTGTTTAATATCACAGGTGAAAAAACTAAGAAACGGGATGGCTTATTTTAGTAGACTAATGAAAAAAAGACAAAAGTTTTTAATGAAATAAATATTTTATCCAACCCCCTTCCTTAAATCATTATTTAATAGGTTGATGATTAATCTACACTACTTTAAAATATTTAATGTTGTTTATCCCGCTCCTCCCCACTTGTGCTCTTACTATGTCTGTTGCTGTCTCTCTCTAAAATAAATAAAATCTTAAAAAAAAAAAAAATTTAATGTCATTTCAAAATGTTTGGGGAAATACTATGAAGAGAAATACAGAATAATATATAGTCTAAAAGCTTGTCACTACACAGTTTTCCTTTGTCTCTTCTCTGTCCTTTCATTCACAAGTATTTAAATACAGGGTGTAGGGGCGCCTGGGTGGCTCAGAACATCTCCCTCAGCTCAGGTAGTGACCTGGGATCGAGCCCCGTGTCGGACTCCCTGCTCTGCAGGGGAGTCTGCTTCTCCCTCTCTCCCCCTGCTCATGCTGTCTCTCAAAGAAATAAAATCTTAAAAAAAAAAATTTTAAATACAGGGTGTATGTTCAGTTGAAAAAATGGGTATCTCTTTTAGATAATCCTTTATACCATTTTATGTTGTGTGTTTACTTTGTTCTCCAATGAATACATAATCAGTTTGATTATCAGTAGATACACAGATACTGTTTTAATCAGGCTTATTTCCTTTTCAGAGACACTGGAGTAATGGTTAAACTATATCCAAATATGACTGCAGTACTACTTCATAACACACAACTTGATCAACGAAAGGTAAAAAAAAAAAAAGTAACTTATTTTTTAAAAAACTGTCTTAAAATCATCATAATGAAATTACCTGGATTGGTGAGGATTGTGCAGTTTGTCCACTACTAGCCTAAGTACAGAAAACTGAAAATGACAGCGATGTTGCTGACAAAAGTTTCTACGCTGTTTTATACAGATATTTATGTTTGTCCTTGTATGATGGAATGGAAATACTCTTGAGTTAACACATCTAGAATTAACATATAACAGTTACTTTTTAAAAATACCTAGCTCTCGCCCTGTCTTGCCAATTTTCTTGGCCAACCAAGCATGGCAAGATAAAACTAAAAATATGAAACACTCAAGAAAACTATAGGGGCAGAGGATAATAGGAATGTTTGGTTTACCAAATATTGAAATATAAAGCTATACAGAATAAAATAGTGTATTGCTGACCTAGAATTAGGCAATTTATACAACAGAAAATAGAGACCAGAAATCATCCAGTTATATACATGGGAATATAATATATACTAAAAGTTGCATTTTCAGTCTGAAGAAACAAAGATTATTCAACACATTGTATTGGAATAACTGGTTTTCATAAAGCAGAATGTCTACTCTTTTTATTTATTTTTAAAAGATTTATTTATTTTAGAGAAAGAAGACAAGTGCATGAGTGAGAGGAGGGGCAGAGAGAGAGAAAAGAATCTCAAACAGACTTCCCTGCTGAGTGCAGAGCCCCATGCAGGGCTTGATCTCACGACCCTGAGATTATGAACTGAGCCAAAATCAAGAGTCAGATGCTTCACTGGCTGAGCTATCCAAGTGCCCCTGACATCACTTTTAAAAAGTATATGGCAAAATTACAATAAAGTTGAAAGGCAAGTAGCAATTCAGGGGAAAAAGATGTATATAACATATGAGAGAGGCTTCATATGCACACAGTTTGTATGGATTAGTAAGAAAGGTTAATATCAACAGCAAATTTTTTGTAATTAGAGATTTATTTTTTATTTTTTTTTAATTTTAGACAGAGAACAAGGGCGAGCAGGTGGAGGAGCAGAGGGAGAGGGAGAGAATCTCCAGCAGACTCGATGCTGAGCAGAGCCCAACGCAGGGCTTGATCTCACAAGCCTGGGATCATGGCCTGAGTTGAAATGAAGAGTCAGATGCTTAAACCCACTGAGTCCCCCAGGCATCCCAGCAGCAAATTTTTTAAATGCAAATAAAACTAAGTTATCATTTTTCTACTTTCAGATAGTTGAAAATTCCCAATGTGGGTAAAAATATGGAGGAAAAAATGGACATTCTCATACACTTGAGATACTGTTGTAGGAATGTAAATTGGGACAAATTTTTTAGAGTGTTTGGTAAATGTGTATGAGTAGTACCTTTGGCCCTAGAAGGTTCAACATTAGGACTTTGTTCTGAGAGGATAATTTGAGTAAATGAATATGTAATTGTTGCAACAATGCAGTTACCTACAGAAGGGTTGAAAAAAATAGTACGTTGAACACCCATATACCTACATCTAGATTCAGTAATTATTAACATTTGCAGTACTGGAATTTAAGGGCCGCCTGGTGGCTTAGTCAGTTAAACGTCTGCCTTCAGCTCAGGTCATGATCTCAGGTCTGGGATTGAGTCCTGCATTGGGCTCTCTACACCACAGTGAGTCTGCTTCTCTCTCTCCCTCTGTGCCTTCCATGCACTCACACACTCGTGTATGCCTGCTCTCACTCCTCCTGCCCCCAGTAAATAAAATCTTTAAAAAACTACTGGAATTTAAAACTAATTAAATGACCATCTTTAGGGGATCAGTTAAACAAATTACATAGTTTGAACACTCTGCTGTTTCATTTATTGATATAAAAGGATATCCTCAACATATTACTGAATGAAAAATCAACATATTATAAAACAACAAGCTCAGTAAGGTCCATTTTTCCAAATGCAGTACACACTAAGGAGACATTTGAAGGGATACTTTAGAGTATCAGCAGTAGTTATCTAAATAGTAGAGGTTTGGATGATTTTTGCTCTCATTTGAATACTTATTATTTTAAGCCTTTATAATCAACAGATTTTATAATCAGAAAAAACAATAAAACTTTCCACTTAAAAAAATGTGTACTACTATGGATATTAAGAAATTATCCACAACAACTAATAGATGAATATGTTCTCTTTCAGATTAAACATCCTACTGCCCTCGGATTAGAAGTTGGCCAAGAAATTCAGGTACTTGTATTCAACTTTTTAGCCTTAAAGTTGTAAACTGTACTCGAAGTTTCAATTACTTTTTTTCCAAAAAGCTAAAAGAATCAAATCAACATCTGTGATTTATATTATTTATGTGCTGTGTTCTTTGAACTTTAGGTTCCCTTTTAAACAGACTAAGGGTTTAAGATGCAATTTTTTCCCTTAGGGAGCTTGCAGTTTAGTTAGAACAGTACTCCAAACTTTAGAGCTTTTAGAAGTACATGAGGTCAGTGATAGCTATGCAGTGATTTGCAAACACGACAGGAGAACTCTGAAAATGCAACTCTGTTAAAGGCCTTGAATGTCATATTTGAGTTGAGACTTTAATTGGTTATGTACTGCTTACAACTAAAAACTTTTGAGTTTGATGAAAGCCATGTTGTCTGACCTTTTTTATAGTTTTTGTGAGTGGATAAAGGAAGTCATTGCCAGTCTGGTATGGTTTGGTTTTTGGTTTGGTTTTGTTTTTTGTGTTTTTTTTACTTTTAAACTCTTTTTTTTTTTTTTTAATGTTTTTTTATTATATTATGTTAGTCACCGTACAGTACATCCCTGGTTTCTGATGTAAAGTTCGATGATTCATTAGTTGTGTATAACACCCAGTGCACCATGCAGTATGTGCCCTCCTTACTACCCATCACCAGTCTATGCCATTCCCCCACCCCCCTCCCCTCTGAAGCCCTCAGTTTGTTTCTCAGAGTCCATAGTTTTGTTTGTCCATACCACATTTTGTTCCAGCTATACCTGTTACCCATGACCTGAGTAACCAAGGCTTTTAGTTTATTCCCAGTCTGTAGTCCCATTGTTCAAGTAGCCTCTAGGGAAGAATAAGAACCAACGGGGCGCCTGGGTGGCTCAGTCGTTAAGCGTCTGCCTTTGGCTCAGGGCATGATCCCAGGGTCCTGGGATCGAGCCCCACATCAGGCTCCTCCGCTGGTAGCCTGCTTCTTCCTCTACCACTCCCCCTGCCTGTGTTCCCTCTCTCGCTGGCTGTCTCTCTCTCTGTCAAATAAATAAAATCTTTAAAAAAAAAAAAAATAAGAAGAACCAAGACCTAATATCTGTATCAAGTTGTGTTTTTACATCAGAATGGACTTTAAAACTGCCACATTTCCCCTGACTTGTGTTGTCTAAAGTCAAGCCAAATAATCTCACTGTGATAGTCCTTTGAGAAATATTGTAAATAACCTAACCATAATCCTGTATAGTTTATAGTAGCATTAGGCTCAGAAAGCCTTTGTCTAGAATCATTCACCATGCTTTTCACTGTTGTTCTAGTATAGGGACCTAGCCTAGAGAAAATAAGATGGCACAGTTGAGTCTAATAGACGTTTATAATAGGGCAACTAAATGCCCATCTCTTTTCTTTTTCTTATAAGGACTATTTAACCAAATTATATTTATTAGCATATACCTTTATTTAGCACTAAGCTATGCTTTCAGCAAAGAAAAAACATTAATCATTGTTTTTTTGCACCATGTAAATTTAAGTATCTTCTAATTTGGATGTTGATCACCGTACTATAACTGTAAAAGTAAATTGGCTTCTTTAATACAGGTGAAATACTTTGGACGTGATCCAGCTGATGGAAGAATGAGGCTTTCTCGTAAAGTGCTACAGTCTCCAGCTACATCTGTTGTCAAAACTCTAAATGACAGAAGCAGTATTGTAATGGGAGAATCTATTTCACAGTCATCATCTAATTCTACCCGGTGATTTTTTTTTTTTTTTTAAAGAGAATTCTGGAGTGATATTCTATAGAGCAAAATGTCAGTAGAATCTTCTAATGTGTAGATTTATATATAGCATAAATATATTCTAATGATTTGTATTAAAATACACATTTTATGTGGTCTATTTTTTTATTTCAAGAGTTAACCTATATTCTCTTATTTTTATTTACATTATAAATCAATAAATATTATTAAAACTAAACCATTTATACATCTTTAAAAAGATTGCCCTTTAGTTCCTATAATTCTGAAATAGCTTAAAACCTTAAAAATAATAGATCACATTTGCTACTGTAATGGATCTCTTCCTACCTGTCTTCTTTTTCTTCTTTGTATACAGTAATGAGCATTTACTCTTAGTCATCTAATGGCTCACCTCTGCACAAGAGCTGTAATGGACTACATCTGTTTCACACACTGGAACTTGCCATATTCAAAGCTAGTTTCGTTAGTACAATTACCGGATATAATGAGTTGAAGGAGCTAATTTGATCTGCTTTTAATGATATACCACCTTTCAAATTGGTCACAAAAACATAAATGTAGTAGAATAAATATTATAAATGGGATCCTACCTAGAATGAGGGAGTACATTTTTCAAATTTAGAAAATATATTTATTTAGAAAATACCAAAAAACCATTTACTTATCAAATAGAGCTAGGTCATTTTTTGAGTATATGTTGCAAATGTATGGATGTTCTTGGTGTAAAGGATGGAAAAATCATGATTTTCAATTAATGTCTGAAACAGTCCTAGATAGAGGCTGTTGACATAATTTTTAGTAATTGCTATAAGATGTTCATTTTAATGATTTAATATATTACATAATCCCACAAAAAAGAAAATGGCTCATGGAAGTCCTAATTTAGAATATGCAATCCTTTTATAAATCTGATAAAATGTTTGTATATTCATGACTCATAGTTCATAAAATATTAAAAATTTAGTTGGTCAAATTTTTTTAAATATGTATATTTTTAAGTCAGTAAACACTGATTTTATATATAGTGTATAAAATTGTGTGGTAGGCACATTTTCTGAAATACTGAAGATTAATTGAAAATGACATTAAATGTAAACTATATGCTTTGTACATTTGATTTTTCTCTAATAGTGACAAAAATCTTTCATTCTCACTTGCCTTCTGTTCAAGACATAAGCTTTCGGGTGCCTGGGTGGCTCAAGTAGGTTAAATCTCCAGGGTTGTGAGTTTGAGACCTATTTAAAAAAAAAAAAAAAAGACATAAGCTTTAATGGTAGCATTTCAAAACTGTAATTTATGTTTTTCTTAAGTTTTCTATTTTCTTTTTCTAAGGGACTCCCAGCTACTACTGGGAGACAAATGAAGCTAGTTCTTAAATTCTAGAGACCAGTGGTTCCACAAAGTGACAATATAGCCCACTAACCACAAACCACCAAAAAGATTCCATTTCCACTTAAACCAAGATCCCACACTTTATGTCTGACCTTTTATTTTTGTCTTCATTCAAATCTTGGTAGCTTTCCCTACTTTCCATGAAGTACTTGTAAAAGTGCAATTATATGCTAAAAACACTGTAATGACTAAACCTGAAGTGCCCATCTTTGGTACTTAGTGCAACGCTGAGTACTTACAAGACTTTTTTCTTCATATTTTTTGTTACTGACACTCCCCTGCCCATAAATTACAGTTTTTATGCAATAATTTTTACATCTCTTACCGAATAGATATTTCTAGATCGAAGATAGTAGTGTAAATATCAGTATCTTTCTTAGTTCAGTTCTGCCAAGCATAGTTCTGCCAACACTTAGTATGTTCCGGACACACACGTGTGCAAGGAATGCATCAATAAACAAAACAGATCAAGTTCTAATGTTCACATTCTCATGGATGGAAACTAACAGTAAAGAATATAGCATGCCAGATGGTAGTAGGTTTTTTAAAGAAAAACAACTGGGTAGAGGGATAAAGTGATCAAAAAAGGTACTATTTTTTTTTTTTTAAAGATTTTATTTATTTATTCGACAGAGATAGAGACAGCCAGCGAGAGAGGGAACACAAGCAGGGGGAGTGGGAGAGGAAGAAGCAGGCTCATAGCAGAGGAGCCTGATGTGGGGCTCGATCCCACAACTCCGGGATCACGCCCTGAGCCGAAGGCAGACGCTTAACCGCTGTGCCACCCAGGCGCCCCAAAAAAGGTACTATTTTAGATAAAATGATCCAGAATGGCCTGAGTTGGTAACATTTGAGCAGACACCTGAATGAAGTGGAGGAAGATGTGCAGCTATTCTGGAAGGAGAATTCCAAATGAAAGCACTAACAACTTCATATTCAATTGGTATTGTATGTTTAGAATGGAGCAGCTGTTTCATTATAAATGAATTAACATAGTCCTTTACTCCTTAACCCTGTGCCTTTTCTTCACCAGAATCAGCAAATTTTATTGAAGAATACAAGTCAAGAGGAGGCTTGTACAAGGTGATATTTTCAAAGCACTTAATCAGGCAAGAATATGCTTGGTTACTTGCAAAAAGAAGGTAGATAATGATGTTAAAGTTCAAAAGGCTTTTATAAAATTCTAGGCTAATGAGAGTTGGCAGTGTAAACGGAAAAGTGAGAATATGTCTTGGTATCAAGGAGTAGAAACCAACATAAGCTAAAGCAATTGGTGGGGGGGGAGTGGAATAGGGATTTTCACAGGGCCATGAATTTATTTCACAGAAGCCAAGTCACACTCCCTGTGGCTGACTGTCACCAGGACTATACATAATTATGAACAAAGGCCTTCTCTCTCTCTACCCTTTGCTTTGGAGTCTCCTGGCCTCTCATTTGTACTTTGCATACAACAGCTTTTTCTTGCATGCAAATGTTAATGTGATGTATCATACTGATTGATTTGCGGATGCTGACCATACTTGCATCCTGTAAATCAACTTTGATCATGGTGTATGATCTTTTTAATGTACTGTTGAATTTGGTTTGCTAATATTTTGTTGAAGACTT
This sequence comes from Ailuropoda melanoleuca, assembly GCF_002007445.2. Taxonomy (NCBI): domain Eukaryota; kingdom Metazoa; phylum Chordata; class Mammalia; order Carnivora; family Ursidae; genus Ailuropoda; species Ailuropoda melanoleuca. The sequence goes on along the minus strand of NC_048221.1, from coordinate 80,322,228 downwards.
TTGCATCTGTGTTCATCAGGGTTATTGGCCTGGCCTGTAATTTTCTCTGTGTGTCCTTGTATGAGGAGGATAGGTATTATATCTTTGAATGTTTGGTAGAATTCACCAGTGAAGCCATTTGGTCCTGGACTTTTGTTTGTTGGGAGGTTTTTGATTACTCATTCAATCTCCTTGCTAGCAATTGTCTTACTCAATTTTTTTATTTCCTTAAGAGTCAGTCTTGTAAAACTGTATACTTATAGGATTTTTTCCGTTTCGTCCAGATTGTCTAATTTGTTGGCATACAATTGTTAGTAGTGGTCTGTTATGATCTTTTGTGTTTCCATAGTATCGGTTGTAACGTCTCTTTCATTTTTTATTTTATTTATTTGAGCCCTGTCTCTTTTAATCAGTGAGCCTACCTAAAGGTTCATCAGTCTTGCTTATCTAACCAACTCTTCATTTCACTGACCTTTTCTGTTATCTTTTTAGTCTCTATTTCATTTGTTTCCACTCTGATCTTTATTATTTTCCTCCTCCTCCTAACTTTGGGCTTCATTTCTTCTTTTTCTAGTTCTTTTAGGTATAGAGTAAGCTAGATCCACAGGCAGCAGCTTTCAAGGTATGTAAATATATAGTCTTGTGGGTCTGTAATGGTAAACCCTGCTGACTTTCAGACCAGGAAATATGGAGTTACCCCTAGGGCGGCAGCTGCAAAATTCTTGCTTTAGGCATATATAAGCTCCTTTCTGGAAGGCATCTGTGAACTGTTATATGGCCATGGGAGAGCACTAATATGGTTATCTCCTTGCCCATCTTCTCTTGGGGGCACCTCTGTAGCTTGTGAATATATGGCAAACCTGAATCCTGCTCCTCAGGCTGAAGCTCCAGGACAAGAAAATACGCCTTTTTCAAATGAACTCTGGGGGTATATTTCAGTCTGCTGGTTGTGCAGTGCCCTTGGGGTGGTAACTGTGAAGGACTGAGTATTTTAGGCCTGGGGGTCCGAAACAATCACCCCTGGCCACCAGAGCCAGGTGCTCAAGGGGTGTCCCTTGTGTGGGCTGCACATGCCCACTGGCTGGCAGGATAGACTACGGGGGCAGGGCACTCAGCTAGGGCAGGGTAGGCCTGGGCTGTGATGGAGGCAGGACACTTCTATCTGAGCTAGCAGGTGGGGTTTGGGGGGGGGTGTGCAAAAATGGTGTCTGCCAGCACCTCTGTCCCCAAAGAGTCCCAACAGATTCCTGTCTCTCTGCCAGATGAGTTTCCTAAGCATATGGTCTAGGTGTCTTTCAAACTTACTTTTGTGCTGGGTCCTGGGACAAGTGGGTCTGTGCATGAGTCCTTTAAGAGTGATTTTCCATTCCCTAAAGCCCTATAGTTGTAAGCCTTGTTGGTTTTCAAGGCCAGGTGCTCCGGGGGGGCTCATCTCTCTGATGCAGTGCCAAAGGGCTGGGGTGCCTGGTATGGAGCACAAACCCCTCACTCCTTGGGGATAAGCCCTGTATTACGAGATTCCTCTCAATGGTGGCCTCTATGCCTAGGGTGGGGTTTCTTGAAAGACAATGTATTGCCTGTCCTAAAAACTTATATACAGCACTGGGGACATTGCCATTAAATGCAGGAACAAAATAAGGATCACCACTCTTTCTTTCATCAGTGTTCTCAGGTCCTAACCAACAAGATAAGACTAAAAAGAGGTTGAGGAGAAGAACAAAAACATATGCAGGTGATCTTCTTAAAAATACTTTGAACTGGTACACAACAATTAGAACAAATAAGTGAGCAATAACCATATAGGTATGCCAAAATAAATAGGTATCTTCTCCAGGAGTCAAAAAGCTGCCAGGATGTAAGTTCATTTCCACTCTTTTTCCAGGCTTCCAAGAGCTATCTTAGCAGTAAGTTTGCCCCATCCCCTTGGGTCTGGCCAAGGTTAAGTCTTCTGTTCCGAAGGTATCCCATATCAATGAAATCTTGGTATCCAATCTTAACCTCCAGCCCCCATGATCAGGAACCCTCAGAGTCCAATCCCAAGTGTATTTCTCTGGCTCCTTGGTAGTACATGCTAGATTATTATTTCAATTCCTTCAATGTGTAACCTCTTTCCTCCCTAGGCCCAGCAGTCCCTAGGCAGATTATGCTGAGATTTAACCTTAGCTATCACAACCTCACAGCTAGGATAAGAAATGAGAGCAACTATGGAAGAGGTCTTTTTGCAAGGGGAGGGCATTAGTACCTCTTACAGGAAGTATGAGCCACTTCTGCAATCCCTGAGGGTTCACGGTTATCTGCAGAACCAACATCTTCACAGGTACCCTCATTCCATATTTCAAGCTCAGGATTATCCAACCAGGACCCTAACTGCATAGTTGCCCCCCTTAAGCTGAACATTCAAATAATCTTTAGAGCTCTGTAACTCTGTCAAATCCCATGTCTGTTCTTCCATTGCAGGAAATAAAGGCTTTTTTTTGAAGCCCACTGCCCCTCTGCAAGGCAGTAGTACAACATAATTGCACAGCTCTGCTATCCTTGTAGGCACTGTTTTCCCCATATTTTTCAAATGCTTTAATCACCGTATAGACAACAACATTCCCCTCTTATGGGATGTTTTCCTAGGTCACTACTGGTCAAATCAGTAGTCAAGTGACCACCTTGTGCCAAGGACTGAGTAAACTATCCCCAAACCCCATCTTACTTCCTGATTTCTTACACCACTCCCTGTACCACCTATGTCAGTTCTGGCCCTCTAAGATACAGATGCCAAGAAGAGATGAAAGATGTAAGATACTGACTAGAGGAAATGTCTGTAAAGGATAAAATAGACAGGCTCAGGAACTGACAGGGACAGCCTACAGACCATAGTACAAATTTGACCTCTATAAAAGAGGGAAGGTAAGGAAATACTGGGTGGAAAGAGCTGCAGACTACAGTGTAGTTCCAATAACGTCTCACCCAGACTGCTAAGAAGTTCCCTAAGCCAAAGCTGCCCATTGAAGGAGTTCTGCACTGGATACTAAAAGACAAGTATAGTACCTGTGCTATGCTCAGTTAATGGCTGGGAGCAACTCTTTATGGCCTCAGCTCAAATGCAATGGTGGATCCAAAGGGGTGGCAGCTGGCTATCAGTCAAATATGTTCCCCAGAGTAAGTTCTCCTGAAGGAGATCTAAATGGTGCACTGATATGGCCACCACATCAACCAAATACCAAAACAAATAACAAAACTATAGCAATTAAAACTGTCATACTACAGTTGACCAAATAAAACAAAACAGATTAGTGAGTTCAGTTAGTTAGTGTCCACATACATGTATGTATATATGTGTAGATTTAGTAAAGAATATGATTAAAATAGCATTTGAAATTATTTCATCTATAAATGATATTGACAAGTGGCTCTCCACTTGGAGGAAACTTTAAATTGGCATCCTACTTCACATATACAAAAAAACCCAAGGGAAATACAGAACAAAACATTAAAAAAAAAAACATAAAAACATGCTAGAATACCTTTGTCAAAAATGCAAAATTAATCACAAATATAATTTTTTTAAGTATAGAGTCTAAAGGGCAAACATAATAAAAGAGACAATAGCAGGCAAAGGATTTTAACAAATGTCATTTGCATGGCAAGCAGATGGTAGAGCAGTAGTGGACATTAGCAGAACAGAGGAAGTCACCACCTAAATGGTCACATAGGTGATTTTAGAGAAGACAACTAATTACCTCTACAACAAATCAGAAAGGATCAGGGCTCAGAATCTGAGGACAGGGTCAAAGTCTCTATAAAGAGGGGCCACACAACTGGATCCCCTTCCCAATCCCACATAACCAAAGGACTACCATCTCCCTCCACACACACTCATACCCATACTAGCTCTTTGAACATTGCCGCCACCACTATCACCACCACCTCAGGAGACTGAGATTTATTTTATGAAATAGGAGAGACTTGATTTGGAGACACTAGTCACAGTAGTGGGAGACTGTGACAGCAGGGTTAAAAGGAGTGATTAAGTGAAAGCTTAAATGCCAAACAGATGAAGGACCTCTTGCCTCCTTCCCTTCTGCTTTTACTCTGTCAGGGTATGAGAGAATACCTACAGAAACTACATTCACCCAAAGAAAAGACTTCTAAAAACATTTGGTAAGGTGAATGGGAGGAGCTGTGATTGAAAAAGAAAATCACACCCAGGGAAAATCACCCCAACAGTCCATAGCCTTGCTCTTGAGAGTAGACAGCCAGCCAGGGTTTGGTAGGAACCAAACCATGAGAGCTTTGTATTGCCATGCTAAAGAACTTTATCCTACAAGAAATGAGAAACTGTTGAAAGATGTAAAAACAATATAATATGATCAAATTTGTTTCAGAACTATCATTCAGTAGTGTGTCAAGAACTAAGTAGTTAGATAGAAACTAGAGATATCAATCTGGAGCTTTCAGAGATGTAATTTAATCTCAGTTGATTTGATACAGTAGTTATTAAATTATCTGCTAGGGAGAATGTCAAATTGAGTAGTAAACTTCTAGTAGTAAACTTCTAACTTTCAACAGTTACTGAGTACCTGCTATGTTCCACGCCCTCTGCTAGGCACTAGAGATAAAATGGTGATAAAAAACATAGTTCCCTGAACTCACAGCAATTTGTCATCTAGATGTGGAGACAGTTATTAATCAAAAATCATACAAATAAACCTAAAGCTCCAAGTATGGCAAATGCTACAGTGGAAGGGTGCATAGTGCTGTGTGTAACAAGAAGATAAAATTGATACTGTAGTTGTCTTCCTACATCAGTTTTACCATATTGCATGGTGTAATATCCATGGGATTTGGGTGGGATTAACCCCAGGCTCCAATGACAGGCCTTGATTTGCCTCAGCCAATCAGTGCTTGACATACCCTAGACCCCATATCTCTGGGTTCAAGGGTAGGCATGTGACCTATATTAATCTAATAACAATGCAAATGGGAATACGTGAAGTAACTCTTTTTTGCTGTGAATGAAGAACTGTGGAATCTTGGGAGCTCTTGGCCACTATCTTAGGATATAAAGAGTCAGCCTTAGTATGAATTTGACAGAGGAGAATATAGAATTGAGAAGCAGAAGGAAATCAAGTTCTCACTGATACTGTCGAGTGAATCAAATCTACCTGAAGTTCTTCATCTCCCAATTTTCCTTCATATGAACCAATAAATTCTCTTATCATTTAAACTACTTTGAATTGGGTTTCTTGGTACTTGTAACATCCCAAGGGGATATCGTCTAGACAGGGGAGTCAGAAGGGTCCTTTATGAAAGTGGTAATTATGGCAACATCTGAAGGATAAAGCAAGAATCTCCATGATATGACTGGAAGGAACAAAGTTCATACAAAAAAGTGTCAATTTTAACTTAGATCAAGTAAAACAGGTTGAAAAATGTCCAGTAGCATTATTAACATAGATATCTTAAGTTAGTTTATGAAGAGCTTTATGATGAGAGCAAGATGCTGGGGTGGGCAGTGTGATGGAAACCAAAATGGGTTCAATTGAGGAATAAGTGGGAGGTGAAGAAATGAAAGGAGTATAAACAACCTCAACCCTTAAATAGTTTGGCTGTAAAGGGGAAAAGAAATAGGAATGTGGCTAAGAGGTTATAGGTTATCAGTTCTGATGGTTTATTAAATGGAGAAGACTTAATCACCTTAAGGGGAAAAAATGAGTGAATACAGCAAGAAACTTTCATAAAACATTTTCATAAAAACATCTAACAGAATGGGAAGCAGAAAGTTTGAAATTCCAAGGGCAAGAGTCAATGAAACAACAACCCAGTTTACCCTATAGAGATTAACAGGATATTTTTTTAAACCCTCAAGAATTAAAAAATGTAATGTGCCTTCCAGGGACATTGGCAATGATGGTAGATTATTTGAGCTGTCACAGCTGGAAGAGAGGGTACAATACTACTGGCATCTGGTGGGTAAAAATAAGGGATGCTGCTAAACATCCTCTTTAGCACAGAACAATCTCTCACAACAAAGAAGTATCCAGCCCAAAACATTAGTGGTGCTAACCTTGAAAAACCCTACTCTAAGAAATTACCATCAAGTATATTGGAACACATGAAATAATTTTGGTAAATCATTTATTATTTTAGGTTGGAAACTACTAGAAATGACAAAAACAAATAGATGGTTTAAATAAACTAGGGCACATGTGCACAACAATATGGACAACAATATGTGTAATATTCCATTATATATAGGCTTAAAGACACTGGTTTCCTTATTATCCCTCTCACTACAGCCTCCTGGCTAAATCTGCTTTTCTGTTTTCTCATGCTCTCTTCCCTTGGGGAAATGCATGGCTACCTGCTTCCCTCAGAGGCCTTCCTCAATAACACCATTACCTTTCCCAAGCTCACTAACCTTTTGCTACTCGAATTTTTTGGTATTAGTATTTATCAGGATCTGGCATGTATTTTATTGTCTTCCTATACTAGAATGTAAGCTCTATGCGAAGAGGGACCTTTTCTATTTATTCACTGTATAGAACAGTGTCTAACACACAGTTTATGCTCAACAAATACTTGAATGATTGAGTAAATGCAGGAAATAACTTATTTCACAATTTTGTCCAGAGTTAGTTCTAATGGTAGGACATTAACCTCAACAGATAGAGTGTTAAAGTGATTTCTGTATAGTTTTCGTTCCTTTAACTTATATATAACTTACCTGCAAGTTCTTTTAGGCCAGCAACATATTATGACTTTGTTCACCCTGTCCTCTCTGCCTTGAACACCTTCACAAGCCAAAGTGCAAACTCCCCCTAACACCTAGATCAAAACTTAATCTGTGAAGCTTTCTCTGACCCAAGACAGTAAGGTTATTTTCTCTGAGCTCAAAATGCATTTTGTCCACATCAGTCATGGCAATTAATGGGCTCTATTATTACACCTAACTACTTAATTCAAGTACATTTTCTGAGGTTCTCTATATTTTTACAAAAGCGAGGTATCCAGATTTTGAAATTAGAATTTTTTATCAGGCGCCTGTTCTATGTAAGACGTCTCACGTTTTTAGTGCATCGCCGAAGTGTGTCCACCTATGATCTGGTCAAAACAAAAGCACTTTTTGACGAAACCACTGATAAGTAATGACTACAATCTCCAAGATGCGCTGCAGGGGCAACGTGTACATCGCGTCTGGTTTTCTTTCACCTTTCAGACCAACGGGTTGTAAGGAACTGACAACAGAACAAGCTGAGAATGCCTTTAAAAACAAAGGATTCTATCCAGAACGAACGGGGACTGAAATAAACGGCTGCTCAGCACATGTCTGGTATCCACCGGGCAATGTTTGACAATTAATGGGATGTTTGACAACGTGAATGCCCAGAGAATTCCTCCTTCGCTTATTCAGCGCAGAAGACCTCCCGATAGAAAAAATGCTCGTAAGAGAAACTCAAAAATATCATAACAAGGCTCTTAGATATGTTAGGAAGGTAGTTGCCTTCCACTTCCCTAAACTTCTCTGAAGACTTGTTTTCCGAGGTTACAAACACGGGAAGAGCACTGCATTTTCGTCAGGTGGAAAGTATGTTTTTCAATGGCCAGCTACCAAATGCCTAACCAAATGCCTTTGGCGGGAAATAGGAATTTGTCAACACACTAATGTACCACGTTATAATCGCCTGGTGGTCCCTAGAACACTTCCTGAGTAGATGTTTAACTCTAACAGATTCTACAACGAGTTTTAGTGGGTTTCGGGTCCCCATAACTTACAGGGCTCAAAGTTCCTACATATTCTCAGAAAGAAATTTAAGTTATTTTTTTTCCAATAGGCTGACAAGGTTAGCTTCCATTAAGGAGTGCAAGCACATTTCCTTCCTTTTTGCTCAGGGTTAGTCCCGTTCAAGGATGCGTACCTCCCAGGTATGCTTTACTTTTTCCTCAGAGCTGGGTCTCACGGCTCGTCACAACCCAAAGTGCAGCCAGCAACCGCTGGAAAGAAGATCCAAGCCTCCGCACTCGCTGCCGGCTCAGAAAGGAATCTCGCGGCACCAGAGGGTCAGGGAACTCGCGAGAACAGACCACCCAGCCGAGATCCCGCGCCAGCAGGCGAGACCGAAAAAAAAGGAAGTCGCACTTAGACCCTCCCACTTAGGTCCAGTACCCCGCCTCGCGAGAATACCGAGCACTGCCGGCTTGGGAAACGCGTGCGGAAAGCAGAGGAGACGTGCATTGGGCTCGTCGGCCGCCGTAGCCCCTGCTAGGACAGCCCGTGCGAGCCTGCTGGAGGAGGAAGAGAAAGGCAGAGAGAATCGGATTACAAGATGGCGGATCTGTAGTAGTTACGGCGGCGGCGGCGGGAGAGCGAGCTCTGGGGGGCAAAGGGAGGGGAGGGTGGGTGTGTGCGGGGGTGAGGTGAGAGGTTACCGGGACTCCGGGCGGAGAGGTCTCGGTGACTCTAATTGCCCCTTCCCGCGACTGAACCTTGGGAGCCATGGTCAACTCGGGCCTCTCCGGAGCCGCCGCCGCCGCCGCTGCCTCCACCGCCGCAACCGTCTCTCAAGAGTGAGGGGCGCGGACGAGGTGAGCGAGGAGGAGGCGGCGGCCGGGGCGGTGGGGACAGCAGCCACCATGTCGGATACGCGGCGGCGAGTGAAGGTCTATACCCTCAACGAAGACCGTCAATGGGACGACCGAGGCACCGGGCATGTCTCCTCCACTTATGTGGAGGAGCTCAAGGGGATGTCGCTGCTGGTTCGGGCTGAGTCCGACGGTAAGGTTATTGGAACATAGGATAGGGGACAGTCAGTGCCTCCGGTTTGGGCATAGCCCTGGTGTTTAGGACCTGGGCCGGGTACTGTTAATTACCACATCTTGGGACAGCGCATTGGTTTTGTGCCTGCACTTCTGTACGGTAAAAACAAACTACTTTGTCCGGATTTACCCTCAGTCAAACGTTGATTCTGTTCCCCCGCCTCCTATTCCTATTAATGATTTGACCCCTTCCTCTCCAGTCTCGCCTTTGAATAGGGGAAAGTGAGAAAGGAGGAAGTAATAAGAGTAGTTTTCTTCTCGTCCTAGGGAGCTGACCCTCCCCCTCCTTTTATTTTTTGTTTTCTTATCCATTTTGTCTATTTTAAAAAGCTTAGTGAAACTTTACTTTCTGAGTGGCTTTTTTTTTTTTTTAACCCATTTTACTAACGAGCCCCGTTTGCCCCAGTCGACAGGTGCTGGGGAAACCAAAAGGTACCTTTTCCTATGGTTTTCAGACTGTTGCCACGATACATGCACGCACAAGCGTATCTGTAGTCTGGGATCCCCCCAGGCTGCCTTTGTAGAGGTTGCCGTGAAAAACAACCTAAACGAGTTAGGACACCAGAACAGATTGTAAGCTTGTATCCGTTGGTTTATTGTACGAGTCATATGTGAAGTAGTTTTAAATTATAAAACGTAGAGCTTAATTAAAACCTTTCTCACTGTAATCTGAGCGCCTTGATTTGAGCAATTATGTGCGGATTATAGAAAAATAACAATCTTAGATTTATTCTTGTATTTTGTACTCTTGCACTTTCCCTTTTAAACAGTTATGGACATTTATTTCTATATGAAGTGTCCTTCCATTTTGTTAAGGAGAAAAGGCTAAATGCAGTTCTGTAATTTTTGTACTAAGTACTTAGATTCCTGTTGTGGTCCTTTGTAATTTATTTTATTTGTTAAACTGGAAATGCAATAAAATAACTGTTAAAAAGAGTTTGGCTTCAAGTAGTCATTTAGACCTTTAAATTTTCATTTCAATAAAACTTTAATGGACATCTAGTCTCTTTATATTTTGGGTCTGAATGTTGATTTAAGGTGGATTTTTTTTCCTTTAAGGTTATATGGGGGATAAGTTGGTGTGTTCTGTATGAAGCCTAGATCTGAAGAGAAAAACGTGTGTCAGAATACATTTGATTACTTCATATGTCTAGCTAGGGGAAGAGAGCAGAAGTTCTCTTCTTGTTTTTTTTTTTTTAATTAATATTCAGATATTTTATTCAGAATTTTACAAGTTGAAACTTATAAATATTATTTTTTATCTTTCAGGATCACTACTCTTGGAATCAAAGATAAATCCAAACACTGCATATCAGAAACAACAGGCAAGTAGTTGTTTATCTTTAATTTGAAAGACTTCATCTGTGATCAAGGAAGTATTAATCTGACAAAGATGGGAAAGCTTTCCTGACAAGAAAAAACATGTTTGGTAAACAGAGTTACACACTCTATGTATTTCCCTGTAGGTCTAAAGTTTCAAACTGAAAAGTGAAAGTTTTTGTACTGGCAGTAATTTATTATCTTTGAATTGAGCAACTGTTAGTTTATGTTAGAATACAGTGTATTCATTAGTCTTATTTAACGACAGATAGCCAGGTATCTTTTATACCCTGTATACTAAGCCTTTTATTCTCAATCACATTTAAAGGAAATGACATAAAAGAAAATCCAAAGGGGTACTCTTTAAAGCAAGGAAAGCCAGTTTTGTGGTGTGAAATTCGATCCTTTGACTCAAGCAAAGGTAGAGTTTTTGAAGTAGAAGCATTTAAATCCTATTCTTTAATTGTTGTATATTTTTAATATAATCAGTGGATACTTTATGAAAAGTGTACATTGCCAATCATGTAATGTTTTCTGTTAATATTTATTGTCTTATTTGGGAAAAGAAAACCTGTGTTGTATTTTAGTGTGCCTGGTTACTTAATCTGGAAATGGCAGCAGTGATTCAACCTTTTCTTCTGTGAATGTTTTCATTTTTATTATGAAAGATTTCAAAATTGAAAAGTACAGAAAATATGTGTGTCTGTGTAACACCGCGAAATTTAACAGTGTTAACGTTATACCATATTTGTTTCTAATCTTTGTAATGTTGAACATTGTGGATAGAGTTAAAGCCCCCTTTGTGCCCATCTCATTCTATACATTCTCCATCCTCCCTATAGGTAACCACTGTTCTGAAGTTGATGTATTATTTCTGTACATGCTTATATACCTTTTCTGCATATGTATGTATCTATAAATAATATGTAGTCTTGTGTGTTCTTAAACTTTACATGGTTGAACTCATGCTCTTAACGTGTACTCTGAACTTTCAATTTTCAATCAACAGTTAATACGAAGATTTGTTGATGTTAACAATGTAGATTTAGTTTTTTCTTTAAACTGTATAGTATTCTTCTGTATGATATACACCTGTTGTTAGACATCGGGATTGTTTCCAGTTTGTGTGTGTGTTGTGTGTGTGTATGGTGTGTAAAGTGAATATGGCAGAGATTTTTGAAAGAAAAGATAAATTATTTTAGGATTATATTTACATCATCATTACCTACTTTCTTCAAGGTCAATGAAAATTTGGATGCCCAGAAATAAATACTCAAAATTGGAGGAATGAAATTATGTCTGTTGCACAGCTCGTTATTAGTAAAAGTCTTACTGTTAAACAATTGTTTTGTGTACACAACACATTCTTAATCATTTCTTTGAATATTTAAATTTTCAATATTCAGTTAATAGTTCTTTTCCTTCTGCATAGAAAATACTGCGTGTCTTTGATGGAGCATCAAATTAAACATTTGTCCTGTATTATTTCCTATACCTTAGACATTTAAGTAAATTTAATATCTAAGTCAGCCAAGCAGATGGTTATTCTCTGTCTTTGCATGGAATTTTACCAGGTAGCTACTTTTGTTTTATTTTTTTGTTGGCCTCCCCTTTTGTGGGGAAAGAACACTGTTTTGTAATCTTCCCCCCCATCTGCACAAATATAAAATTTCTCAGAAACTGTGTTCTTAAATGTGACTTCCTACAAATCAATTATAATATGGATTCTTCTCAGATTGTGTATAAGTTTCTTTACTGTTGTTACTATTGAAAGGATCACATATGGTGGAGGTTTATGTATGAAATAGCCCTCTAACATTAGTCCAAAAATACACGATGTTTCATTAGAAACTTTGGAACATGTCTTTCTGTGTAGTATTACTGTGCTAGAAAACTAGAGTATTGGAGAAAAGAGTACTTATTTTGAAAATTTTGGACTATTGGGAAAATGTTTTCTGTAATCAGTCATGTTTAATAATATACTATTAGGATTTTTAAGTATTTTTTCTAATTGAATTACCTTTACCAATTAACATTAAACTATAAGAAAACTCTTTGGCACTGAGAATAACATGGAAAAGCTTGTATCTAAGATTGAAAAATGTGTAAGTGGGGTCACTTGTTTTATTTATTTTTCTTTAAATTGAGTGCACTTTTCTAATAGAATCAAAAGCAATTTAGGGATTCTGTTAAACTTAGTTTCTTTGTTACAGATACAGTTTTTTCATTTTTTCACCAAAATCTTGTTCAATTTGCACTTTTTACCAGATTATAGAAATTGGGATTTCTAAACACATTGATATTTCTCTGTGTTCATTAGAATTAGCTTTTAAAAATGTCATTGTTTAGTTATTCAATAAATGAGTTCAGAAAATAACCATTTCCAGAATTTTTATGAAACATTGATCATTAGTGGGTTTTTAAGTTTAAAAAAGACTTGAGTGAATGAGATGCTCATAGTTTATAGGATGATGTTTTGCTACAAAATACATTGAATAAATTCAAAGTAGACTATTTAACATTCTTTTTTAACATTACAGTTCTAAAATGAGCCAAGTTCTGAATTACAGGCTCAAAGTAAGTTAGAATGAGTTGAGGTGAATGTCAGATGACCCTGTTATCAATTGGTCGTCGTTGATTCACAACACTTTCTTGTTTAAGTACTGTGGGCAGTACTGAAGTTGTTAATGGGAAGAAGATAAATTTAAAGGAGCCAATAAACTTGTTAAGTGTTCAAACACATTGGAAACAGAAAAGAATGATGATATAGTGGAATGTGAAATAGTGTCTGATACATGTCAGAATTTTAAGTTATTTAGAATCCATCCTACTGATCTTGACTAAATCAAAGGTAGAGTCATAGGGATGTATACCCTTTATATTTAATACAGTTTTAATATAATTTGTGTTAATTAGGTTTAGGAGAGAGGTATAAGGAAGTCCCCATCCTTGGTTTTATTGGGAGACAAGACCTAACAGGTGAAAGAATTACATGATGATAATACAATAGCTGATAAAGGGTTTTAACCCAGTCCTTGTTGAAAGCCCATGAAAGCATTTCACAGAGGAGCCAGTTAAGTCACAGAACGGTGAAGTTTCTTGACTGAGATTTTACAGCAGGTATGTGCCAACACAAAATTTATATAAAGCCAGTTTTGTTCCACAGACTTGGACAGTAGAAAATTAAGGAGGAGATTGATTTGAGCTAGAATCATTAAGAAAAATTTCAGTCTCCCTGGTGGGGTCTGTTGAAGGAATTGTGATAGGGAAGGAAGTAGTACACCTAATACAAAAGTTATTAAGCTTCTTGGCAGCAGAGGTTTCTTATTTGTGAGCTTGGTTTACTAAACAAAAGGGAGCTATTCTAGATTCTTGAGTAGGGCCTAACATGATGAAAGTGATACTGTGTTTAGGAAGCAAGTGTGGCAATGGCATGAATAATGAACTGGGGGTGGAGAGGGAAATAAAAGCTTTAGGTAACAAGACCTTTTATTATAATTCAGATGCAGGAAAATGAAAGTCTGTTCCAGTGTAGTAAATGGAATTGTAAAGAAGAAATAGAGCCCCAGTATATTCGCAAGAAAGTGTTGGAACATTGGGCGAATGATTAAATATGAAAGAGAAGGAATCAGGGGTCACTAGTAGTGTTTTGTCTTGGGGCCAGGAAAATGATGGTTCTCTTCAGAAACTGAAAAGTTGACAAGAAAGCAGGTTTACATTAGTCATTTGGCTAGCGGCTTATTCATTTCAAAAAGCAAAAAACCCTCTTTGTTTATTAGGATAGATAATACATTCACAGCTAAAAATTCAGAAAGTATTTGGTGAAGTCTCTCCCATCCTGGACTCCATCATAGTTTCCCTTGCTAGAGGCCACCAGTATTACCAGTTTCTTGCATACCTTCCTAGAGGTTTTGTGCATGTGTAAACAAATAGGTGTGCAATCACATATATATTTTCCCTTTTATTGGCATAATGGTAGCGTACTATACTATACTGTTATCTTTGGTTTGGTTTTTTATTTTTTTCACCCCTCCTCCACTTGTGGTTTTGATTTTTAAAGTGCAGTTGAAAGCTTTTGAAGATTTTCAGCAGAGGAATGACATGACCCAAACTAGTAACGTCAGTGTGTGGAATTGAAGAGAGGCAATAATAGCTGGGAGAGTAGTAATCCAAGCAAGATACAATGTTAAGTCATGTTAGGATGATGTCAGTGGAGATGGAAAGAGGTGGATGGTTTTGAGATCTAGAATAGAATTGACAGGACGTGCTGTTGGGTTAGGTATTTGGTAATCAGGAAGATCATCTAGCAAGGGGAAGAATAAGCAATTGGAAACAGTAGAGAATCAGGAAAGCATGTCTTGAAACCAAGGGAGAACAGAATTTTGGTAAGGAAAGGAGGGTCAGTCAGTGAATGGCTGTTTATATCCTTCAAAGTTAAGATTGAAACTATTCGTTTTAGCTAGAAAAACATTTGCCAAGATAGAGGTGAAAGCTTTGAATGCTGAGTTAAAAAAGCAGCCTGAGTTTGTAATGAGTAGAATCTACTCTGGCTGTAGATGAGAAGCATGAGTGGAAGACATGAATTATAAGGTTGGAAAGATTGGCCAGTAATGGGTAGAGGTATGTTCTGGGTGGTGGTTTGGAATGGGACTAAGGAGGAGTCCTTGGAAATCAGATGGAGAGGGTTCTTACATGGGGGTCCAGACAGATACCTAGATAAATATAATGCCTCCGGGTGGGAAGTTGGGAAGCAAGTTGTTGAGGACTTTGTGTTCTTTTAGAATTGTTCACATTTTTTATGGGGCATAGTAGCAAGGACATGGTTTAGAGCTGATCAAGTTTTTTATTTCATTATTTCAAATTTTCTAAGCTAATTTTCTCTGAACCTTTTAAATGAAGATACTACCTACATCACATAATAGTTGTGAATTAATGTATGAAAAATGCTTTAGCGTGGTATGTAACACATAAGCTCAATAAGAGAACTATAGTCATCATAATCTCATCATAATCCTCTTTTCCAATGAGGAAAGAAGAATCAAACAGGTTAAATACTTTGCTGAGTCACGGAAATAGTGGACAGTGAAACTGAGTGGTGCTCAGGTCCTAATTGTAGTCTGGGGTTATTCCCATTATATCAAAATATCTCACAGATTTTAGGAAGATATTAGTATTGTTTTTAGCAATATCATCAGGTCTGTCTGGGATTATATGTTATACCATATTATATTTTAAAAATCCATCTCAGAAAAAATTTAGGTCAACTATCCATTAGGAGCTACTAGAGAGCTAGATGTTGCATTGAATGTCTGGTTAATCTCACTCATTTTCAGACTTCTAAATTGATTTTGAATCTGCAAATTGAAGTCTACAAATCTGATATTTCTATTTTCCCTTTTAAATAAATACGTATTCCTTTTGAAATTTCATCAGAGCAGTTGGGGCAAAGATAGGGTTAATTTGACAAGGAGTAGGATCTTAAATATTTCATGAGTGCATTTTTTTCATGTTAAAAAAAACCCGAAACTGATAATCCATTGGTTAGACTATTTTAAATGTGTCACAGGTGCCTTTGTGAGTATAATGTAAAAACTGGAGACCCTTTCCATAGAAAAGATGTTAAACGCACCAAGTTTTAGATACAATTCTATGGTGTGATTTAGACCTTGAATTAAGAACCTTTGATTTAAACGGTAGTCACCTCAAGAATGTATTTTTAATATTTAAGATTGGAAATGACCATTTCTCATAATGAAACAACATTGTGAAAATCTGGTTCAGTAAAAGCTAAATTGTCAAGCCTCTCCAGCTCATGTCTTAACTTCCATCCTGGCGTTAGACTTAATCACCTTTCTTATTTCTTTAAGGACCAGACCAAATACAACTGATTTTTCTGTTCTCCCTGCAGGCTCATTTTAAATCTGATTTCCATGGGGACATAGTGGTGATTAAATGTTTAGTTGATAGAGGAAAACTCTTAAGCTTCTCTTAGTTTAAACAGGTATTAATAATGCCCCAAAGATTTATGTGCCATGCACAAATGAGCAAAAAATATAATACAAAGAGCACAGCAGTTGAAAACAGACATTGGTACTAAAACTGAGCTTGACTTTGGGATATGTAGGAGACCCTGCCATTTGACACTTTATATTTTGTTTTAAATATTCTTGTGCCAGCTTTGTGCTCTCTTACCTAGGAGCCTTTACTGGGATCTTTGGAATAAGCAGTTATAAGAAGTACTTCTTAGGGTTATTTTTTGACTGAGATAAGTAGGTTTCCAGGGAGGGGAAGAAGAAAGGATGGGATTTGTAACCCATTTTGAGTAGATTGCATAGAGCTGGAGGGTTTCTGCTCTGATGGCAGTTTCCTATCCTCTGTTAACCAACCAGAGATACATTTAGTTTTCAAATTTGACTTATCAAAAGAATTATTTAAGACCCTTGTTAAAAATACTGATTTAGGGACTTCACTCGAGGGGAGAAGCATGGGAATTTGTATATTTAACCATCACTCAAGGTCAATCCTATTTACATTGAATAAGGATTCTGCATATAAATACCATTTAGTTTCTGGGATTTTGACCGGCTTAGGGAGATGACTTTAAGAAGAAAGAAGAAGAAGAAGAAACAAAAAGGAGACTGACAAAGAAGGTGACTCAGTTACCTTAAGTCAGACTTCAATGCTTACCTGGACTTTTGCTCAGAACATAAATTGGAACCAAATCGGCCTTGGATGCCTGGATAAAGTATTCTGGATTTCATCCTGTTGTACTAGTTACCTCCAAAATGGAATGCACAGTATAAAGCATTGAGATTTGAGAAGAAGCCTGCGTAGATATTTTAATTTTTTTATTATTTTTTTAAAGATTTTATTTATTTATTTGACAGAGCACAAGTAGGCAGAGCTGCAGGGAGAGGGAGACACAGGCTCCCCGCTGAGCAGAAAGCCCAGTGCGGGGCTCAATCCCAGGACTCCAGGATCACGACCTGAGCTGAAGGCAGACACTTAACCAACTGAGCCACCCGGGTGCCCGTAGGGGGAAAAAAAAAAATGGTATTCTAAGAGTAACACTTCCATGAAAAGTGTTCCCTAACTACTGTGAATTATGGTAGCCTGCATGTGAAGATAACTATTTATAGATATTTTTCATTTTAAACTGACCTGTAACCCTAATAAAATGAACACATGCCTTAAAAAGGCCTGAAAACAATAATGTAAGTGCAAATGGACGTGGTAATGGTAAAATTGACATTTAAACTCCTGTCAGCCAAGTAAAAATGCAGAAACAATGATAAAATAGATGTCACAAGAAGTTACCCCCCCCTCCAAATTCAGAGTTATTAAAAGGATGGCATTAAATATGGATTTGTATCTACTGTCATTTGTGGGTATACTGTGCCCTAAGTATATATTGGGTCTTAAAATGCTAACTAATAATGGTGGGAACCATAACAGTTCAAACATTTTAAGATGTTGCTTATTTTATCTTTATATGACTTTTTATTTCTATTTTAGTGTATGTTTTATAGAGTATTGCTGTACTAATATATTCCTGAATATAATGTATAAGTAATTCGAGACACACACATAGAGTGTTGGAGATCACTGTTTATGAAGCTGTTTTAAGGACAGCTCCCAGAAGTTGACTCAAGTTGAGTAAAGTACATGAGCCTTGTGTTTTCTAGACTTTCACCTGAGGAGCTCTGTCTTTATCTTTTTTTTTTACATGAAGATTCTTAGTAAAATTTTGTTTGTAAAGAGTTCTGCTGGTTTTTTTTTTAAAGATTTCAAAACTTCTGTATATGGTGGGAGCCACAGAAAGTTTTTATTTTATTTTATTTTTATTTTTTTAAAGGTGAAATGCATTTTTCTTTGTTAAACAGCTAGAAAGTGTATAATTTTTTGTTAAAGATTTTTATTCATTTGAGCAAGAGAGAACGAGCAGAGGGGAGAGGCAGAGGGAGAAGCCCAAGCCGAAGGCAGACGCCCAACTAACTGAGCTACCCAGATGCCCCACGGAAAGTTTTTAAATGAATGGAGTGACCTGATAAAATTTTAAAATACATGGTGGCATATTTTCCTTTAAGGAGCACAGCCAGGTGGAAGGGAGAGCACAGCTTACCAGCTGTTATTCTTACCTGATTAAACAGTGAATAGGTATAAATCTGAGGCCTGAGTTAATTGAAGGATATTTTTCATTTACAGATTAGACCTATCAGAGTATGAAGTGTTTTCATTTCGAAGACTTTGTTAATCTGAGGCTCACTTTTAGTATTATATATATATTTTTTAAGATTTTATTCATTTGACAGAGATAGAGACAGCGAGAGAGGGAACACAAGCAGGGGGAATGGGAGAGGAAGAAGCAGGCTCCCAGCAGAGGAGCCTGATGTGGGGCTCGATCCTAGAACACCGGGATCACTCCCTGAGCCAAAGGCAGATGCTTAATGACTGAGCCACCCAGGCGCCCCTAGTATTATATTTTTAATATCAAGTCATAATATTTAGAAGTGTTAGATGAACAATTACTCGTTATAAGGTGTTTTTGTAGATTATATACTTGGTAATTAGGATATAAATTCATGTATATTTTCTTTTGTTTTCAAATGTATATTTTCTGAAAATCAGTTTTAACTGTATTAAATTTTCATTGTTATATATCCTTAAAAAATGGGCCATTTCATTTTAGTGTTGCATATTGATTTTTGTGTTTAGATGTGTCTCTGTTTTAATTTATTAATAAAGGGGTTGACAACTTTTTCCTAAAAGCTAAACTGACTTTTTCTTAGGGATACAATTAAGGACATTAGTAGAAAAACACCTAAACCCTGGGGTTCTTAATTTTTCTACAAACTAAGCTGCTGAAATAGGTGCTGTTGGTAATACTTAGAGCTAGAGTATCTTCATTTCATCATTGTTTTGAATTCCTTCATATCCTGAAGGCTTTTCCAGATTTAGAGGAGAGAGGCAGTGGAGGATTAAAACGTCTACATTATGGCTTGGCCAAGAAGGCTAGACTTTCCATTCGACATTATCTTGGTAACATGGGCCAGAGTCTGCTAACCTGTTTTAATATTTTTTGTTTTAGAAATTGCTCAGTATCATTTTAGTATTACCAATACCATTTTAGTATTCCATTGCCAGTATATTACCAAGTTTTAAAGGATAACAAAATACAGTTACATGATGTCAATTGAGTGTACATAGTTGCACTCATCAGAGGGCGTTTGTCATTGCTATGCTGTTTCCTGTCCTCTTGATTTCTACTTATACTTCATAGCTACTTCTTTTCTGGCTTTTCTAGTGTGATGATGTAAAAATCTTTATTTTTAAACAGGATACATTAATTGTTTGGTCAGAAGCTGAGAACTATGATCTGGCTCTAAGTTTTCAGGAAAAAGCTGGCTGCGATGAGATTTGGGAAAAAATTTGTCAGGTAAGGTTTTTCTAATAATATTTATTTAAGTTGGCATTCTTGATTTTTTTTTCTTTTTACCTGAAAGATATGTATTAGAATGTGGAGAGAGAATGTGTTTATCACTTTAGATTTTGATAGCATATATTCATAATTAATAAAAGGTCAGAGTAAATAATTACATTCTAAGTCTTGGAGGTTTTTCTTTAATACTTGGTCACCTGTTGCCTGATGTTTATCAATACTGTGTGCCAGACACGAGTGATCAAAAGTGCTCATGACTTCAGTTCGGCAAGAACTTATAATATAGCAGAATATAAGATAGGTGGTAACTCTCAGATAATTGGAACTTTTTTTTTTTAAGATTTATTTATTTTGAGAGAGAGAGAGAAAGCGCACACACAGGCAGGAGGAGCAGAGGGAGAGAGTGTCAAGCAGACTCCGCACGGAGCTCAACATGGGGCTCAGTCTCATGACCCCGAGATCACAACCCGAGCTGAAACCTAGAGTCAGATGCTCAACCCATTGTGCACCCAGGCACCCTGGAACATTTTTAAATGAAGTTTTTATTTTAGGGGCACCTGGGTGACGCATTCAGTTAAGCATCTGCTTTTGGCTTAGGTCATGATCCCGGGGTCCTGGGATTGAGCCCCACTTCAGGCTCCCTGCTCAGCAAGGAGCCTGCTTCTCCTTCTCCCTCTGCCCCACCCCATGCTCTCGCACACTTGTGTGCGCATGTGCTCTCTCTCTCTCTCTCTCTCAAATAAATAATCTTAAAAAGAAAAGTTTTTATTTTAGAAGTTCAGATTTATAGAAAATATGAGCAGAAAATACAGAGAGAGTTCCTGTGTACTTCCCTCCCTAACACCTTCTCCAGTTTCTCCTGTTAATAGTCTTATATTAGTAGGATACACTGGTCATAACTAATGGGCTAATATTCATACATACATTATTATTAGCTAAAGGCCATATTTTATCCAGATTTCCTCAGTTTTATTTTATTTTATTTCATTTTATTTTTTTAGAGGGAGAGCATGCATGCAGTTGAGCCAGGGTGAGGCAGAAGGAGAGAGAGAATCCTAAGCAGGCTCAAGGCCCAGCGCAGAGCCCAACTTGGGGCTCGATCTTAACAACCCTAAGATCATGCTCTGAGCTGAAATCAAGAGTCTGATGCTTTAACCAATTGAGCCACCCAGGCACCCCAGATTTCCTCAGTTTAAAACCTAGTGTCCTTTTTCTGTGCCAGGATTCCTTTTAAGATACCATATTACATTTAGTAATTATGTCTCCTTAGGCAAATACAGTTTGTGATAGCTGATAGCTGGAATTTTAAATTAATCATAACATTTTAACTATTATTTTCTGTAAATGGGATCACTGTTTCAGCAGTTGCCTAGTGTAATATTCTGTTCTAGTGTTTTTTGACTGTTGTCATTTTCACTTTTTTTTTTTCATTTTTATCAGCTTTTCTCTATAGTGATTCTGATCACTGAAGGTTCTTGAGTTTTAATGCATCTGACCACAGTAATTTTTTTCCTTAGTCCTCCCAGTAACAGTGCCATACAGGGCAATAAAGTAGCCCAAGAAAGTATAATATGAACGTTCTCATTCTATATAAAGCTTATTTAATGGCTGGCTCTAGGTCACAAATCTAAACTGGAAGTAGATGGTTTGTTTCTTTCCTCCTCATGTCTTACTGTTATGTATTAATGGAGCATTATTAGTATACACTATTAAATAGAAGAATTTCCCTTGATGAATGGGTGAAAACACTGATAAATATGATTTTGCTTTAATTTGTAAAATATACATAAGAATATAATCCAGGGGCGCCTGGGTGGCACAGCGGTTAAGCGTCTGCCTTTGGCTCAGGGCGTGATCCCGGCGTTGTTGGGATCGAGCCCCATGTCAGGCTCCTCTGCTGTGAGCCTGCTTCTTCCTCTCCCACTCCCCCTGCTGTGTTCCCTCTCTCACTGGCTGTCTCTGTCTCTGTCGAATAAATAAATAAAATCTTTAAAAAAAAAAAAAAAAAAAAAAAGAATATAATCCAGATTGTTTTGTTACTATTTTGCCTTCGTGTTCTGCCTGTTTTTAAACCTATAGATGGCAGTGATGAGGTCCTAATACTTACCCTTTCCTTTTCCTTGTGTGCTCTCCACAGATTGAGATTGAATTTTATGTTTGCAAAGTTTTCTGTAAAGTGAGATGCAAGACTTAAAAATGACCTCTATTGCAAATTCAGACACATGCAGTCCACAAATATTTGCTGCTCTGTTCTTGATTCACTAAACTTGAATCATGCATGCCTTCATCTACAAAATGATTGGAAAAAACTGGTCTATGAAAATAATGAAAGCATACTAAAGAATATAAAACTTTAAAAATTAAAGAGGGAAAGATTACTTTTCTATAATGTTTAAAGGCTGTTCAGAATATTAATAGTATATAGAGATTAACCTTTTTATTATAAGTTCCTGAAAAGTGATATTTTATTTTATATTCTCCCTCCTCCAATATACCAGCATTGCAAACTGGCACATGTTGTGTGTGTACTCAGTACATATTTTAAGAAGGAGTGAATAAGACAGAAGATAAACATCTTACTCAGAACTAGGGTGTTGAATTACATTTCAGCATATTACATTATGCCTACTCCCTTCCCACACATCGGCATATACTGTTTAATATTAGTTCTTGGATATACATATATTCTTGAGACTTGGTACATTTGTTCTAGAAAGTTTTGCTGAAATTTATTTACTGTTTTCACTCATATAGTTCAGGAGGTCCCACAACCACTTCAGGTTCACTAATTCACTACAAAGTCTCCCAAAAATCCACAGAGTTGTTACATTTCATCGTTACAGTTTGTACAATGAAATGATACAGATTAAAATTACCAGTGAGAAAAGACACATAGGGCAAAGTCTAGGAGTTCCAGGCATGAGCTTCCAGTTTTCTTTCTCAGGATACTTAGCAGACAGCACTTACTTCCAGCCATGTTGTGTGGCAACCTGCGCATAGTATTGCTGACCAGAGAAGCTTACCCCTACCTTTGTGTCCAGTATTTTCACTGGATGTTAGTCCTATAAGCAGACTCCCTGCCCTGTGACTGACTTGAGTTTCCAGCACCTCCACAGGTTGAGCCGATACTGCATGGCCCAAGACCTCCACTATAAACCACCTGGTTACCCACACATAGAATGTCTGGCATAGCCCAAGGCTCCCAAGTAAACAGAAAACACTAATTTAATCAGACAGGATATTAAAAGTGCTTAGAGGTTACTTCTCAGGAGCTAGACACAAGCCAAATCTTTCTTTAGGCAAGACTAATCTTTGACTGCAAAGGCCAACCCTTGGCCCATTGCCAAGACTTATCACAGCAAAATGATTATATTTGTCTAAGTATCTATATTTAGTATAGCACTTATATGACAAAGCGAATATCAATATGAATATGCCTAATATTTGGAGGAGCCATTCTGGGATAGGGATATTTATAAAGAAACAACTAATCTGTCTGATAAAGCCATGATTTACTTTTTGTATTTTATACCGATTACTCATTTTCCTCCTTGATCTGTTGCAGTTTATACCTTATGATAAACTTGTACAGAAGTGTTTAGCATAGAAATTTAACTGACAGTTAACAAAATCCATTTCTACCACCTACCAGCCATTTTCTGTCAGCATTGATATTGAGGAGGCTTTAACTCAGTTTCCCAATGTTTATATTATATTAATATTATGAGGCTTATGTACCTAAGGTAGTTGGAGCAGCAATGCTAGTATTATATCATATTGGAATATGGTAGTAGGTGTAACCTGAAAAGTGGGAATGTGGCACATTACTAGAATCCTTAACAGTCATTAACAACTGTTTCAATTCATCAAGTTTATTTACAGGCCTCATTGAACCTTGTCAGGCCCCAAGAATGGGTGATCTTGGCAAACATATGGCTTTTACCCTTCCAGGCATCTGATGCAATTGAGCTAAGAGAATATCATCTCTTGCTTCGATCCTTTCTTTAAGCACTAGTGTTAATATTGGGTTTCTCTTGTTGATTTACCCATTTATTCATTCTTTTGCCCTTGGTTACTATTTCTTCCCATTTGTCACTGATTTTTACTCACACTTTCCGCCTTTGGAAGGGGTGTTAGATTTGGCCACTCTGCTGGTCCAAGAAGTTTAATTTTTTACTAAATAACTGAGAACTGTACTTTTTAAAAGATTTTATTAATTTGAGAGTGAGAGAGCATGAGTGGGATGGAGGGAAAGGGAGAAGCAGACCCTCTGCTGAGCAGGGAGCCTGACATGGGGCTCAATCCTAGGACCCTGAGATAATGACCTGAACCAAAGGCAGATGCTTAACCTACTGAACCACCCAGGCGCCCCGTGTACTGTACTTTTTAAATCTATGCATGTTGCTGAATATACATTCAGTTTATTGCTCCTCATAACTGCCTGGTTTTGCACGGAACCATATGTTATGTTTTACTTTCCATTTCTGAGAAGTCATTGCTGACTTTTGAAAAAACAGTTTTAATTTCAACAGAAATCATATTATTCAGTCGCTTCTTAACTCCTTATAATGAGAAAGTAAAACTCCTCTGAAAAGTGTGATAGCTCAGAGAACAATAAATTTCTTCAGGGGAATGGTGAATAATAGTGAATAATTTTTTTTGTCTTAGATAAATATTTATTACTTAGTCATTAGAGTCCTTCACTTTCTCAACGTTGATACCACATTTTGAATTGTCCCTTTGGCAGGGCAAGGCACCACTGTACAATTTGAACAGGGGAGATGTATGCCTGTGTGTCGCAAATGGGTGAAGGGCAGCCATGACAGGGAAGGAGGGAGAGGATTGAGCATGGCATGTGGGAAAGCCCCAGAAGGCCATACTAAGGTGCAGCCAGTCATGCAGCTCTACCTACGTCTCTCTGAGCTGTTTCCCTAGAGTCCAGGGCATAAGTCTGCTGATACCCACCTTGACCATTATTAGTGCTTAATGCCCCAAAGATATGGGGTCCCTGTTTAAGGTCCCTATAAATTTTTTGGCTGCAGTCAGATTCTTTAATGTGTGGAAGGAAGAAGTTATTTAAAAAAAAAAAAACAACTAAGACAGTTCCTGTATATATAACTTTTAGAAAGCATAAAGTCAAAAGTACATGTGGAAGTTTTAACCTCAGAAAATGGGAGGGTAGGAACATTTTCTTTGAAAGAGATGAAGGAAATGAGTGAAAGTAAGTTGCGAGATGGAGAAGGGTGTTGGAGTATATTGAATATCAGTGGTCTCTTTTTTCAAAGGAAAAATTCTCCTGAGATTTAAAGGGGAAAGTAATAGTGTTTGACACTTAAAAAGGGGGAAAGAATTAAAGCAGCAGCTGTAAGGAAGTAAGCTAGAAGTATGGAAAAGAAATTTTTGTTTAGAACCCTACTGATAGTGTAAATTTTTTGTGAACACACTCAGCACAGTTAATTGATGGACTTGTGCCACAGTTGGTCGACTACTTATGCCACAAAAGGGAGAATGTTAAGGTCAGATTGTGTTATAGTAACAAAATCCTAAAAATCTCAGTGGCTTATCACAACAAAAGTTTGATTTCCTTACTACTATTTGACCAGTGACGGACAGAGTTGGACGGAAGGGGCTGTGCTTATCACATCCACTCAGGGACCCAGGTTGATAGTTCATTTTAATACTTCCAAGATCATTGCAATGTGAGAATGAAAGGTGGCAAATCAGAACATTAGCTTTTAAAAGTTCTTCCAGAAGTTACACGTGGCATTTTTGCTCACATTTCATTGGCCAAAACAAATCACATAGCTACATATAACTTCATGGAAACAACTCGTGCCACAAAAGGGAGAGAACCAGAAATACTTGATGAACAGCATTGACATCCAGACAGTCACTTGGGTTTATGTGGGATTGACAGATCATATCAGTAAATGTTATATTTAGGAGGGAGTCCAGGAAGCTTGTAAAGGTAATAGTGGATAACACAAATGTACTATAACCGAGTAAATGCTTCTCTACCTGTGCTTTTATTCTGAAACATATGCAAACTATATTCATTTGAAGTGTAAGTTAAACATTTTCTTTTAAGTAATCTCTACAACCACTCTGCGGCTCCAATTCACAACCCCAGGATCAAGAGTTGCACACTCCACAGACTGAGCCAGCCAGGCACCCCTCCTCTGATTTCTTGTTCTTTGTTTATAACCTATGATTCTTCTTCCTCTGCCTTCCCTACTTTGTACTCTACTTCTGTTTCTCTGGTTACTGTCAGAGTCTTTTGGATTTAAGTGTTACCCTAATACCAAATTTCTACCTTCTGTCCTCCTCTTTTTCCTGAGTAGTAGGTCCACAGATTTAGTTGCCAGCTTGGTATTCAAACACTCAAACTTAATAGAACTGAACTTTTACTAACCATTCCTTTCCCATGCTCTCAGTTTTTATTAAAGGAGCCATAATCTTCCTAATTACTGATTTAAAACTGTAGGGTCATTCGTGGTTCCTCCTCTCTTTTGTACCTGTCCCTTATCTGTCCCACCATTACTATCCAAATTCAGTTGTTCATGTAGACTTTGGAATAACACCCTATTTATCTATGTTCTTAGATTTATTCCATACAGGTGATGACAGGTTGACTTTCTAAAGGACAAGGCTGCACATTCACTTCCCTGAACAATAATGCAAGTGTTCTATCTTGACTTTCCATAATCTGACTTTAATCTACATTTCCAGTTTTGCTGTTTGCCATATGCATGTCACATGTTTCCATTTCTCTGCCTCTACTGTCCCCTTTGCACTTTGCATGCCTTTATCCCCATCTGAATCTTACCCATCTTTGAAAGTCCAAATGCCAATTTGAAGATCTCAGATGCCACTGCTTTTATGATTTCTTCCGTATCGCCTCTCCTTGCCACCCCTTGTACCCCCAAGAGCTGGAAGGAATTCCCTTCTTCTGAATTTCCATGGGATTTTATCTGAACTGCTCTTCACTGTTTATATTTATGTGTCAGTCTCCCTAAACCCAGCTACTCTGTTGAGGACTCAGAAGTAAAAGTACTCTGGGAAAAAAGGTATCTAATATGCACCAGTATATCTGTCTACTTTTCCTAAGCTCTTAGGTCTTTTTTCATGTTGTTTTGGTGGATATAGAAACTTCTGGAGCTTTTTCATCTCAGGATATTTGGATATTTTTGAGGTGAAAAGAGGATAATTGCACTTTTGTGTTAGGATTTAGAAAAAATTTATAAAGAATAAAGTTTTTATGTTAGTCATTATAGAAATCATTATAGAAAACTTGTTATAAGTTAGTCATGCTTTTCTTGAGCTGTCAACATGAATCTTAAAAGTTTTTTATTCATTATGTTTTCCAGATATTATAACTTGGAGGCTTTATCACAGATGTTAAATGAATGCCAGTTTTAAGAATATTCTTTTTTTTTAATTTTTTTAAAAAAATTTTACTTATTAGAGAGCACAGGAGCAGGGTGTGAAGGGCTGAGGGAGAAGCATACTCCCTGCTGATCAGGGAGCCCCATGCGGGGCTGGAACTCTAAGATCATGGACCTGAGCTGAAGGCAGACACTTAGCCAACAGAGCCACCCAGGCGCCCCAAGAGTATTTGTTTTTTAGAGCAGTTTTAGGCTCAGAGCAAAAGCAGCTATTTGTCCAAAAGTGAATTTCAAAAGTAATTTGAGGAAATCTTCTCACTTTTGAATATACAAAGAGTTGGGTTTTAGTTTGGTTTAAATTTAGTAGTGTTTGGGGTGCCTGGGTGGCTCAGTTGGTTAAGCATCCGACTCTTGATTTCAGCTCAGGTCATGATCTCAGGTTTGTGAGATCGAGCCCTGCATCAGATTCTGGGCTGGACGTGGAGCCTGCTTAAGATATTCTCTCTCCCCCCCCCAATATATATATATTTTTTTTATATTTTTATTTATAAATATATTTTATATTCATATATATATATACACACATACATATATAATAAAAATAATAAACTTAGTAGTGTTTTCGTCAAGCCAGTGTGATGGTGCATTAGGAGTCATACATAGTGATTTGGGGGATCCACAGAAGAATTAACCTTCTGCAAAATTCAGTATTAGTAGGAATAGTGAAATTACTAAACAACTGCACGTGGTTATTACATAACATCACATAAATCAGTGTAACGTTAGCTTAAATGTGCACATTGTCAGGGATCCGAGTTAACCTCAAGTTATAAGTTGGGAAATTTAGAGGTGAAATTGAGACTCAAGTAATTGACTCCAATCTGGCTGTGTTTTCTGCCTCTAGACTTCACTTCTAATGAACAATGGCTGTGTGACTAATACTGTTTCTTTTCAAGGTATTTTTACTTAAATTCAGTGGTCAGTGATTTGATATCAAAAATTTTGAATTCTTTTGTATTTTAAGGTAACCAGCTGTACTTGGATGTTTTTAGGTTCAAGGTAAGGATCCATCAGTGGAAGTCACACAGGACCTCATTGATGAATCAGAAGAAGAAAGATTTGAAGAAATGCCTGAAACCAGTCATCTGATTGACCTGCCCACATGTGAACTCAATAAACTTGAAGAGATTGCTGACTTAGTTACCTCAGTTCTCTCCTCACCTATCCGTAGGGAAAAGCTGGCCCTGGCCTTGGAAAATGAAGGCTATATTAAAAAACTACTGCAGCTGTTCCAAGCGTGTGAGAATCTAGAAAACACTGAAGGCTTACACCATTTGTATGAAATTATTAGAGGAATCTTATTCCTAAATAAGGCAACTCTGTTTGAAGTAATGTTTTCTGATGAGTGTATCATGGATGTCGTGGGATGCCTTGAATATGACCCTGCTTTGGCTCAGCCAAAAAGGCATAGAGAATTCTTGACCAAAACTGCAAAGTTTAAGGAAGTTATACCAATAACAGACTCTGAACTAAGGCAAAAAATACATCAGACTTACAGGGTACAATACATTCAGGACATCATTTTGCCTACGCCATCCGTTTTTGAAGAGAATTTTCTTTCTACTCTTACGTCTTTTATTTTCTTCAACAAAGTTGAGATAGTCAGCATGTTGCAGGTAAGTAAACAAAGGTGTTCTTATATTTTTTCAGATACTTACTTCCCTTAGTAGTTCAAGCTGGTATTCATTCCTGTTTGAAAGATTTCTTTTGTTTACTTTAAATATACTGTCAAGCATAGAAAACAGGACTTTTTCTCATGGGTTTTTGAGGGAGAATTATTTCTTAATGCGACCTTTTACATTTTGTAAGTGTTCTATGATGGAGCTTTTTTTTTTTTTAACTTCATTTTTGCATGTATTTTAAAAATTACATATATGACATAAAATTGATCATTTTAAGCATTTTTAAGTATATAATTTGTAGCATTAAGTACATTCACAGTGTTAAGCAGCCATCACCACTATCCATTTCCAGACCTTTTTCATCATCCTGAACAAAGGCAGCTATTTTCAGACTATCTTTTAGTCCATTATGTGAGACCTAGTTAATACTGGGGGGGGGGATGTATATGAGTGTGTGTTGGGGGGGGAAGGGGACTTAAAAAGCTTCCCAAATAACTCAGATGTGTAACCAGTACTGAAAAACGTTAATTTTCAGGAAACGGTAGATTATTTACTATGTGAGGTTGGTTTTATTGTGTCTCCTTGAGTTGTAAAATAGGAGTTTATACCATGTTTATCACGTTAATCCTTTATACCCTAACAGTGTAGTAAGGGTGATTTTGAAGATTTTGCTTTACTTGTGGTAGTATACTGTACCCACAATTTCCTACATAACTGCCTTTGTTATGTCCAGATCACTCACTAAAATTTTTGAGGAGCTTCTGTATACGTAATGTAGTGGTTCTTAAGTGTATTCTCAGGGCTCCTGAAACCCTTTCAGAGAGGTCTGTGAAGTTTTTCCTTTTCCAACTTCTTGTTACTGTGAGGCAGTATTTTCTTCATATACTTCAACCAAAACAATATATCACTACGTATTGGATGTCAAAGAAGATAAAATATAGCTTTCTTCTACATTATAGAGGTTTATAAAATGTAAAACAGAGTCACGTTTCTCTAAATTTATAAAATTTTTTCTAAATTTATAAAATTTTCTCAAAAAATATTTACATAAACTTTTAATAGCTTATTTTTAGAACAAATTAATAAATGTTTTTAAATGTCTCAGTTTTCATTATAAATATTGATAAACATAATCCACATAATAAAAGCTCTTTGGAATCCTCCATCATTTTTAAGAGTTTAAAGGGGTCCTGAGACCAAAAAGTTGAGAGATCTGTCTTAGTACTTAGTTGTGTGATTCCATTTTATGATGCTTCCAACCAGCATTCACCTTTCTCTTGTTACTGTATTTTTTTGTACAGGATTTACTTCTCTAGATCATTCTTTCACCTCACGGTCTTTCCTTATTCCATAATAACAGGTATAAGGGAAATTAGACTTATGAATGAGGTTCTATGTATAATATATGGGACCTGCTTTTTTAAAACCATACTTACTATACAATTCAGGGTGCCATTTGACTTGCTAACAGAAAAACAGGTACAGTTCAGGAGTTGGGAAGTGGACTCACAGTCAGTATAGCTGATGTAGAGAACCCATTGACAGAAACTCAACTGCAGAAGCTTTCAAATGACTGCTTTTGACTTCAGAAGGGTTTCCAAATCCATAATACTGAATCATAAATGCTTTTTTATGTTTTAAAAAATAAATTATGCAAACTAATCTGTAAGTAAATTTAACACTTTGTCATTTTATATATTTTGTCATAGATCTATTTGTAAAGGCTAAATTATATAAATCACGTGTAGCTTTAA
This sequence comes from Ailuropoda melanoleuca, assembly GCF_002007445.2. NCBI lineage: Eukaryota > Metazoa > Chordata > Mammalia > Carnivora > Ursidae > Ailuropoda > Ailuropoda melanoleuca. The sequence goes on along the minus strand of NC_048221.1, from coordinate 80,291,861 downwards.
GAAGGGAAAGTCTTACTCATTTCTGGTCCATGAGATACATTTATGAAATAGTCAGATACTGTGAATTACCTGTTGTTTATCTAGGGTTTACCACTTAATTATCTCTTACGTGTCAGCAGTGATGCTGAATTCTGTTTTCTATTCTCAACAGTATGTAAGAAGAAAGGAATTAGGATTATGGTGATTGGCCTCTAAAGGCTCATTTCCTACAGCCCAGCTCTGAGGTTTCCATATACAAATTTTTTGGCTAGGCTATTAGATGTTTACAGATAGCCTTCTAGCTAGGATACATATCTGTAGCTTTATTTATTTATTTGAGAAAGAGAGAGCGAGCATGGGCACACACACATGAGCTGGGGGAGGAGCAGAGGGGTAGGGGAAGGGAAGGGGGAAAGAATCTCCAGCAGACTCTGCACTGAGGGCAGAGCCCAACATGGGCCTCAGTATCACTACCCTAGCCAAAACCAAGAGTCAGACACCTAACTGAGCCACTCAGGCACCCTGATATCTGTAGCTTCTTAAATGAGTATGAACCTGCTATTGTATGAGTTACATAAGCAAGTGAAAATGTAAGAATTCTATTTATCTGGACCAAAATGAGTTAGTGCAAAGGTACATAAAATAACTCCTAGCCTGAATTGGGTTAATTAACAGAAATTATATGAAAGCACTTAACTGTGGTCACTGGCTCCTGGTACATACTGTAATACATGTTGAGATTCTCTTAAGCTTGAATGGGGCATAAGAGTTTAGTTAACCTGAACTTTTTTTTTTTTTTTTTAGATTTTATTTATTTATTTGACAGAGATAGAGGCAGCCAGCGAGAGAGGGAAACACAAGCAGGGGGAGTGGGAGAGGAAGAAGCAGGCTCACAGCAGAGAAGCCTGATGTGGGGCTCGATCCCACAACGCAGGGATCACGCCCTGAGCCGAAGGCAGACGCTTAACCGCTGTGCCACCCAAGCACCCCAAACCTGAACTTTCTAACTAATTACAGATCAAAATCTCATGTGCCCAGAATTGAAAAATATACTTAAATATGTTTTAAAAATTAAATTCCTGGGGCGCCTGAGTGGCACAGCGGTTAAGCGTCTGCCTTCGGCTCAGGGCATGATCCCGGCGTTATGGGATCGAGCCCCACATCAGGCTCCTCTGCTATGAGCCTGCTTCTTCCTCTCCCACTCCCCCTGCTTGTGTTCCCTCTCTCGCTGGCTGTCTCTATCCCTGTCGAATAAATAAAAAAAAAAATAATAAAAATAAAAAAAAATAAAAATTAAATTCCTTAGGGGCGCCTGGGTGGCACAGCGGTTAAGCGTCTGCCTTTGGCTCAGGGCGTGATCCCGGCGTTGTGGGATCAAGCCCCACATCAGGCTCCTCCGCTATGAGCCTGCTTCTTCCTCTCCCTCCCCCTGCTTGTGTTCCCTCTCTCGCTGGCTGTCTCTGTCGAATAAATAAATAAAATCTTTAAAAAAAAAAAAAATTCCTTAAAGCCAATAAAGTGAGGTTATTTTCACACAGCTTAGAGATAAGATCCTTTTCAGAACAAGAAGTTTTAACTTCTTCCATCACTAGAAATGGTGGAGGACAGGTTTTGCAAATGTTGACATTTTAACACATATATTTCCACTATTCCATAAATGAGAATTGAACCAAAAACAAACCCAGTAAAATCAGTAGTTTGTTTTTTGACATATTTTGTAGATTTCAGCACTCAAAAAAGAAATTTCTAACATTTCATCCCAGTTACTAAGTAAATATATAAAATCCTTTAATGCCTTTAGGAAAACAACTTACAGTAATACAGTTCTTACAATAATACAGTTCTCCATTTTGTTTTAGAGATTTTGGGACTCATGTAGGATTTAACATATTAAATTTTATCTTACTAGATTTGGCCTATTCTGGTTTGTATGTATGTTTTACTTTGGTTTGTTTCATAACTGTGAACTACTTAAGAATCTGTCCTATAGTTTATTATACATCATGGGTGTGACAAAAATCTCATCATGCAGGAGACCTGGATTCTAAATCCATCTCTGTTACAAGCCAGCCTCAGATAAGTCCACTCTCTGGGCATCAGTGTCTTGAAATTTAAAATCGGACTAGGCAATCTATGTGATCTCTTAAAGCCTGATTTTTTTTTTCTTTTAAAGATTTTATTTATTTATTTGACAGACAGCCAGTGAGAGAGGGAACACAGCAGGGGGAGTAGGAGAGGAAGAAGCAGGCTCCCAGCAGAGCAGGGACCCCGATGTGGGGCTCGATCCCAGGACCCTGGGATCACGCCCTGAGCCAAAGGCAGACACTTAATTAACGACTGAGCCACCCAGGCACCCCTTAAAGCCTGATCTAATTCTAAATTTCTGTATTTATATGATTCGAATAATGGTGAATGGGTTCTGGGTTTGGGGTTTTTGTTGTTGTTTTTAAAGTAAACTCTGCATCCAGTGTGGGTCTCAAACTCACAACTCTTGAGATCAAGAGTCGCACGCTCTACTGACTGAGCAAGCCAGGCACCCCTGGGTTTTTGGATTTTGAGCATTTGCCTGTTTTTACATTACTGCAAAGAAAAATTTGATTCAGACTTTTTAAAAGTGGCTCCCTTTTTCCCCCATAAGTTTTTGCCATGTAATTCAAAAAAACAGCCCACACAATTGTTTTAAAAGTTATGTTTTATTAAAAAACAAAGGCTTTTAAAACTAAATAAAAAAGAAAAGCTAAAGTTATCTAAAGAGACTAGTTTAATTACTTGGAGAACCAGGTATTTAGGGGGAAACATTACAACTATATTTATGATGGACTTTAAGCTGTCAATTAATTGCTTTTTTTTTTTTAAGATTTTATTTATTTGTTTGAGAGAGAGAGTTCTAGAGCTCACAAGCAGCCAGAGCCAGGGAAAGGGAGAAGCAGAGCTCCCCACTGAGCAGGGAGCCCGACAATAGGGCTCAATCCCGAGAGCACAGTCTGAACCGAAGGCAGAAGCTTCACTCACTGAGCCACCCAGGCGCCCCAATTAATTGCTTCTTTAATGTGCATTGGAACAGAGTGCTTTTGTACAGTATTATCAAGAATAAAGTTAGAAATCAGAAAAAGTACATAGAGTAGGAATTAGAAAACATTCTCCTAGCAGGCTGTAATACTTGAAAATGCCTTCATAATATGCAGTTCTAGCTGTCAGCACACAAATAATGAATCGTGGAAGAAATTGCATCTATCAAAGAATTGGAACTATTTTCCTATGAAAGTATTCTCAAAAAAGTTTAAAAATCTTGGGGCGCCTGGGTGGCGCAGTCGTTAAGCGTCTGCCTTCGGCTCAGGGCGTGATCCCAGCGTTCTGGGATCAAGCCCCACATCAGGCTCCTCTGCTAGGAGCCTGCTTCTTCCTCTCCCACTCCCCCTGCTTGTGTTCCCTCTCTCGCTGGCTGTCCCTGTCAAATAAATAAATAAAATCTTTAAAAAAATAAAAACATTTAAAAAATAAAAATAAAAATCTTTAGACAAGAAAGGAAGATTTAATCTGGGAGAGATGGAAGAAGAAAGAATTTATAGAAGGCATAAGTGGAAGTAAATGCATAGTTATTCACCAAAACCTAAAATATTGAGAGGAAAAGTATGTAGAAAAAGTGATTTTAGAAATAAGTGTAATGGTATTGAGTTCTCTTAGAAACAGATGGTTCAGGCCACAGTGTATAAGGTCCAGAAGAAGTCAACAAAATAAAGAACAAAAGAAACACCATTCTGAGTCAGACTAAAGAATTGGGGTGGCTCTCAGTGTTCTTTGAGTAACACTGATGAATGGTTACATCGTCCATGATCATATCGAGTGGTTTTTACTCAGATTTTTTATATAAAGTTTAACTTATTTTAGAAAAACTTATTTAAGAGATTGATACCGCTTCATAGGTGATCCATCTTAAGTAAAAGGGGAGGTATTGAAGGTATATCCTTAACATGTCATGATTTGATTTTATTATCAACTATGAAGGTATCACTATTACAGACATTCTTAGAATATGCTACCTTAATTAAAATTAAAGCAAATTGTATTTCGTAAAAGTGAATTTTAAAAGTAAATGAAATTTAAAAGCACGGTTTTTTTAGCAGGTTTTGATGGAAATCTCCAAAGTGAATTTCAGTATTCATGTCAGTTTTTTCCTTTGTAATTTAATAGTCCGTACTCACTGTGGAAAATTGGAAGATAAAGATAAGCGAAAAAGCACTCATAATCCATCACCAAAAGATAATCAGAACTAACACTTAAATGTTTACCCCTTTTAGACTCTAGATATACAAATTTATATTAAAAATAAAATTATATAGTATGTATTCTACTATATTTTTGTTTGTTCTTATAAACAGTGCTTAGAGAAATTAACACATATCTGCCCTTTAATACCTCAGAGTCATCAGTGTGAAAAGCAGTTATGGTGTTTTATCATTTAGTTTTATCCTTGGGAACCACAAGAAAATGGAAGCCTGTACCCCAAATGGCCCTAGATAATTATATTTCATGAGTTCTTGTGTTTTTTTGTTTTGTTTTGTTTTGTTTTTAAGATTTTATTTATTTGAGAAAGCGAGCACAAGCAGGCAGAACAGCAGGCAGAGGGAGAGCAAGAAGCAAGCTCCCCGATAAGCAGGGAGCCCAACACGGGCCGATCCCAGAACCCTGGGATCATGACCCAAGCGGAGGACAGACCCTTAACCAGCTGAGACACCCAGGCGACCTGCGTTCTTGTGTTTTAAAAGGCTTTGCAGTCTTACCGCTGCCAGAATTCAGTCTCCTTTACTGCTGTTCCTGTGCCATATTTGTAATTCTCATCTTTCTAATCTGCGGCGGACTGACAATGAGATCTTCAAACTTGTTTGAATTACACTTAAATTAAAAGTAAATAAATAGGGGCTCCTGGGTGACTTAGTCAGGTAAGCATGTAATCTGCCTACAGCTCAGGTCATGATCCCAGGGTTCTGGGATGGAGCCCCTCATTTGGCTCCCTGCTCAGCAGGGAGTCTGCTTCTCCCTCCCTCTGCCTCCTCTTTGGCCTGTGTGCGCTCTCTCACTCCTGTTCACTTCCCTCTCTCTCAAATAAATAAATAAAATCTTTAAAAAAAAAAAAAAAAAGGTAAATGAGTAGATCCTTAGAGGGAGCTGCAGAGCCTTTAACTGCAGAGTTAAAATACGTGAGTCTTCATGCATGACTTCTAGAACATAACTGGTTATTTTTGTTCTCCAAAGGGTTCTTTATAGCTGAAGTTTCTGGTTAAATGAGGTATTAGTGTATGTATAACTAATACTAAATGGTATAGTCAGGGTTTGAAACTTATAACATGAATATACCTTGGAATTTTGGGTTTCATGATGAAACTATTAGATTTTCAGCTATTTTTATTATAATTTGTGTAAATCATACAAATGAGTGTAACTTTATACTATTACTAGACTGTTTCATAGTAGTTATTTCTTCTCATGTAGGAAGATGAGAAGTTTTTGTCTGAAGTTTTTGCACAGTTAACGGATGAGGCTACAGATGATGATAAACGGCGTGAATTGGTACGTTATTTATAATCAGGTGCTTGGGTTTTTAAAAAGGAATGAAAGATTGTGGACTTAAAGTCAGCCAAGTCATCTTGGTATAGTGGATCGCCTACTCAGTTCTCTCATTTATAAAATTAGTTCTTTAAACTCAGGAATGTCTAATGTCCTTTCCAATTCTTAAAAATGGAATTGTACTTTTGAGAGCTCCCTGAGAACCCAGCCACCATTTGTCATACAGCATGTTTCTGTGAAAATACATGCTGTAATGCAAGATACATGCCTTACATGACATTTTTGGAACTAAATCATAAGTTAAGAATATTATATGTGTATTCACCCTCTGGGACTCCACATATAACATGTACACTGTAATGTCTTTGGAGACATCACTGTTTGGAAATAATGCAAAGTTTACTTTTAGTGGGATGCTACTTTTTAATATGCTCTATTAATACAGGTTTTAAGAAGCCAGGACACCCTAAAAAATCAAGGTCCTTGAGAAGGGCACATTACACTGTGGTACATCACATTAAAGTGTGCCCCAAGTTTGCTCTTATGTATGTCAACTTCTCACTATACTTTCTAATATTACAGGTTAACTTTTTCAAGGAATTTTGTGCATTTTCTCAGACATTACAACCTCAAAACAGGGATGCATTTTTCAAAACTTTGGCAAAGTTGGGAATTCTTCCTGCTCTTGAAATTGTAATGGTAATTATATAGCTTCTTTTCATGTTTTTGAAGTTGTGAATTTGTAGTAGTTTTATATTATGTATGTGAAAATATTTATTACAGTAATACATATTGAATTATATATATTCAATATATATATTAGGTTATGATTCACTTGATAGTGAATTACCACAAGTGTGTGTTCAGTCTTCGGATTTTTATTAACTTAAATTTGTAATATTAGTATGTAAGCACTTGCATATAATGTGGCTTCAAGGGAATAAAAATCCCACATGCTTTTTCAAGACTATTATTTCTTCTGTAACAATGTTATGTTTTATAGAAACTATTAAAATATATCTTTCCTTTTTAGATTAGTGAGTAGAGTGAGGACAGACTGGACCAAGGCGGCTCATGCTGCAGTATGGTTTAGGGCAGTGGTTGTCATACATTTGTTTATATAATTTTTATCCATTGGTATTGTATGAAAAATTAAAACTGAAAAATTTTAAAAATATTTATTAATTCATTTTAAGATGATAATCAAGCTTCTGTTACAAATAATAAAACTTTTATCAAAAAATAATTTGCCAGAAACAAAAAACAATTTAGTGAGAAGAGTGGCGTTGTTTCACCTTTTTTTGCCCATCTCTTTAACCTTTGCTGTAAGAGAAGACAGATTTTCATAGCAACTTCTGTATTTGATTTGTTATGGTACCACGTCTCTTGTAGGCTTTGGAAAACCCCGCTATACTTGTGATATACTGAGAGTAAAAAGGGCCAGTAATGCCCTAGTGTTATTTATTTTTATGAAATAGTTTTAATCTCATGTGCTTCCTGAGCAGGATGTTGAACATCTCACCAGAATTCCCTGGACCATACTTTGAGAATGCTGAGTTAAGGAATGTTTCAGACTCTCTTAGAGATTTTGTAACTTATGCGTCATGTAACCTTTATTAAAGAGGGAAAAGCATTCAGGATCACTACCTTAGAAAACTAAGAGTATTTTGAAGTCTTAACTGGTAACATCATTCACATTTTGCATATACATAAATTTTAAAAAAAAATTTTTTTACAGCATTTGTAAAGTAATAGTATAATCCTCATCTAAATTCTCTGAATATTTATCTTTGTGATGGTAAAAACTGGCAGAAACTATCATTGAGCTGCTTAAAAGCTTTTAGTATTTATACAACAAAAGGAAGAAAAGATTCCAGTATAATGTCTAAATCCAAAAAGTTGGTGTGCATAAATTTGGGAAAGAAAGGGAACATGGCATAATTTTTGTTGACTGTCTCTAACCTAATTTTCCTTTTCCCAGGGCATGGATGATTTGCAAGTCAGATCAGCAGCTACAGATATATTTTCTTATCTAGTAGAGTTTAGTCCATCCATGGTCCGAGAATTTGTAATGCAAGAAGCCCAGCAGAGTGATGATGTAAGTAATAATCCTCTGATTCTACGTGAACTACCTGTAGTGTTTGCATACTATTGAAAGAAAAAGTATAACTATAATCTAAATCTTTAATGAAGCAAAATAGATTTCTGATCAGCTGCGACTTCAGCAAGCTCTGAATATGTGGCATTTGATTTGTTTCTTGTAAAAAAACCATATTCAAACTCGTGTTGAGATAGAGTATAATAAGAATCAAATTCTTCAAAAAAGTTCAAGTGCTGATGATGTATAATTTCAAGCCCCTTAGGTCAGGCACTTCTAGTATAACTAACAAGTTGCCTTCACTTGTTCAAAAGTGTGTCTTTTCTTCCATGTGAATAAATGTTTAATAATGAGACTAGTGTGTTTTCCCCCTACAGAAATACTTAAACTTTCCCCTTAAACTCTTTTAGGAACAAAATGAACATATAGCTGCAATTTAAAGTACTCTTTCCTACATTAATATAAGAATATAAGAAAGTACTCTTTCCTACATTAATATATTAATATGTTCCATCTTAAAGAAGATTTTGATTTCTGTTGTTAATTTGATCCTTGTTAGGAGTTACTATTGAATTAAACTACAGTTGTTTTATATGTTTTGTGTTTAATCTCTTAATGTCTCCTTAGATTTTTACATTCTTTGTTAGGTATTTCCAGTGGGTTTTTTTTTTTTTTTTTAAAGATTTATTTATTTATTCGACAGAGATAGAGACAGCCAGCGAGAGAGGGAACACAAGCAGGGGGAGTGGGAGAGGAAGAAGCAGGCTCATAGTCCAAGAGCCTGATGTGGCTCGATCCCATAACGCCGAGATCACGCCCTGAGCCGAAGGCAGACGCTTAACCGCTGTGCCACCCAGGCGCCCCACCAGTGGGTTTTTTTTTTAAAGCAATATTATTTTAGAATCAGTTTGAGCTAATGCTACAGTTTAGACAGTAGAAAAGAAATAGAAGAAATCTTTATGTTAAGTATATTTTAAGGTTGGTTTTTTTTAAAACCCAAATGGTGCTAAAAATGACTTCAAAGAAATAAATACCTAGTTTATTAATCAGTTTATACTCTCACTGTTGGTGTTTGTATCTTTGTGCCATCCTTTACAGAATGTAACTTTGAATTTAACGCTCTTAATTGCTGCATTCTCAGTGATGTGTATGATTAAGGGCATTCATTATGAAATATCTTCAGATCGTGAGAATAGTAAACTTCTAGAATTCGTAACTCTGAAAGCTTTTATTTCCATTTTCATTAGAAATATTTCCTTATTTTCATTTAATTGATGAATGAGACTTAGAGAAGCAATTACTGATTTTTAACTGTGAAAAGTGCCTTTCTCAGTTTTTCTTTTTCTTATAGTCTTCAAGGTCTTTCATTTCCCTAAATTATCTGAAATTGAGCAGTTTAACAATTTAAAAATTTTGTTGCCTCAAAATAATTGAGTTAGCCCACAAAAGAAGATAAATTTCTTTTTTTTTCTTCTTCAAAATTAAGGATTCTGCATGCTAAATTCTATTTTGAGTTCCTGGTAACCTTTAAAAAGAAAAGACTTAACTGTGTATTTGGTGGGCAGTTTCTATTTTGATGTCCTTTTAAAGTAAATTCACAGCATTCAAACTTTTCTTTCCAGTATTATGGAGCAGATTTGGTTTTAGGAACTTGGATTACATATTAAAATATGTGTTGAGCAATAGGAAATATTAACATTTTTTTATTATAGTCGTTATTTCTTTCTAAGCTAGTTGGATATATTTAGCAATAATGTCTTTTTTTTATGCCACAGATTTCACATATTTTATGCTAATGTCCTTTGAAACATTTAGTAAAACTTAGTTTAAAGAATCTGACTGGATAAGTAATGCAGCTATTACTGAATCACTTATTTGGGCAGGTATTTTCATGTATTTCTCACTTAAGAATAAACTCATGTTAATTTTTAAAATATGATGATAACATTGGGATTATTTTTTTAAGAGTCCTTATTTTGTGAAGTTTCATACTGAAATACAGAATTATATATGTGGAATTTACAGTAGTTCTGGAAGATGAGATTTGCCATAATAAAGTTAAAAAATACATAAGCTAATCTCTGTGGGTTAACTGTTTGATATTTCGTATTGAACATACCATGTTTCTTAAAATTGCATCCATTTTTTAACTTCTTGTTTTGAAGTAATTTTAAATTTACAGAGAAGTTATAATACTAATACAAAGAACTCCCATATACCTTTCACCCAGATTCCCCAGTTGTCAGTATTTTTTCTCTAATTTGCTTTATCATTCTCTTTCTTTGCTTACATTTGTATGTACACATTTACATACAGACGTAATTATTTTTGTTCTAAATCATTGAAAAATAAGGTACGGAAATGATCACACAATACCTTTTTACCCGTATCTACTGCAATGTCTATTTTAATTATCAAAATCAGGAAGTTAGCATTTTTACAGTGCTAATATCTAACTGCAGTCCTAATTCAGATTTTTTCAGTTGTCTCAGTAATGTTCTTTTTAACCAAGACAAAACTGAAAATTTTCTGGTCCAGTATCAACAATTTGGATTTGTCTGATGTTTCCTCATGATTCAGTTTAGGTTATTTCTTTGTGTCAGGAATGGTACAGAAGTAAAGTTTCCTTCAGTGTATCACATCAAGAAATTCCCTTAACTTTAAAAAATGAGCTGAAAGGTTTTTTTGGTTAGACTTTTTTGCTGTTTCACAGACTTAAGGAATTGGACCATCAGTTCTGTGGAATTTGAAGAGCTGTTTTTGCTTTCTTCTGATATTTCAGATGGATTAAAAGAAGTATTGTTTTTCTAATTATTTTGGCCTCATTCAAGTTGCTGCAGAACGAATTTTATGTGCATTTTTTTAAATAATTCTTACATTTAAAAAACAAAGCTATTTCCATAACATCCATCAGTTTTTATTCTATTTCAGAATAATGTTCCTGCTCCTGTCATTCTTTCTTTTCCTTTTATTTACTATATTCATGGAATGTAAGCTCCATGGGCGCTAATATTTTCTTGATCTTACCAGAAAGTGTTAGTGGAAAATTTTCTTTTTTTCTTTTTTTTTTTAAAGATTTAATTATTTATTCGACAGAGATAGAGACAGCCAGCGAGAGAGGGAACACAAGCAGGGGGAGTGGGAGAGGAAGATGCAGGCTCATAGCGGAGGAGCCTGATGTGGGGCTCAATCCCATAACACCGGGATCACGCCCTGAGCGGAAGGCGGACGCTTAACCGCTGTGCCACCCAGGCGCCCCTAGTGGAAAATTTTCATTTGACTTTGTCATGCTTGCCACTTGGCTCATAATAACTGTCTAATGCCATAGATTATAAAATGTATCTCAATATCAAGAAGTTAAAAATTTTAAGAAAGCTTAGAATCAATGAAATAAAGTATGTTCTTTATCTTTCCCAATCAGAAAATAGAGATGCCAGCTGGATAACCTGGATAATCTCTAAATTCCATGTGTTAGGTACCCAGAGCTTCCCCTCCATTGCTGATTATTTTTTGCAATATTACAAAATTCTTAAACCCACAAAAATGTATTTTAAAAACCAGATGTGCTTCTAAGAATAATATCAGGTTGGAGTGTGATGAAACCAATGAGATTATCATTTCTCTAAAACTTTGATTTAGAAGTAACTAACACCTTGAAAAATCTTTTGGAAACCTTGGTTATACTCACTTAAATGGTTGCTATTTAGGTGAAGGATAGCAAACTTTCCTTAAAAGGCCAGAAGACAAAGAAGACTTGATGAGCCCTATGGTCTCTGTTGCATTTACTCAACCCTGCCATTGTAATGTGAATTCTCCAAAGATGGTGTAGCTATGTTCTAGTAAATGTTTTACCGTAAAACTTTATTTACAAAGCAGGCAACCAGCAAAGTGGTCTTGTGGTTTGCCAACCCCTAACTTAGACCCCTTTCTCAGAATATTGCAGGACAGTGATGGTGGCATTTAAAGACTCAATCTGAATTGAAGGTTGTAATTGCAGAAGCTGCTGTGGTGGTGTAAAAAGAAGTTAAAAGAGAGAACATAGAACATAGTAGGCTTCTGTGGAAAGAAAGTCATTGGGCCCTCTTAATTAAGACTATAAATTTAAGGGGAGGCAGAAAAAAAGGTGTGTGTGTGTGTGTATATATATATGTATATATATGTATGTGTGTATATATTTTTTTTTCTCTAGAATAGATTGGTGCTCCAGCATTGACACATACTAACTGGAGTTACTCTGTAATGGTATATTTGCACATCAAGTCATCATTTGATTTTAAGACAGAATTTTCCAGTAGTTTTTTCTTACATCGTCATTATTTAGCTGCACTTGCTTGAGCATGAGTTTTTTTTTTTTTTTTTTTAAAGATTTTATTTATTTATTCGACAGAGATAGAGACAGCCAGCGAGAGAGGGAACACAAGCAGGGGGAGTGGGAGAGGAAGAAGCAGGCTCATAGCCGAAGAGCCTGATGTGGGGCTCGATCCCATAACGCCGAGATCACGCCCTGAGCCGAAGGCAGACGCTTAACCGCTGTGCCACCCAGGCGCCCCGATGAGTTTTTTTCTAGCCTGAGTAATGCCACTGTTGGAGAAGCAAGTTAAGGAAAATTGAATTTGTATGTGTAATATTTTAATGCTACCAGTAGAGAACTCCGGCAAACAGTTAGAAATCAGACAATTCAACTCTAGCTGGCTTGAATTTTGAAGGAGTGGCCCAACTTATAGTGATTTTATTCCATTTCCTTTGTTCTGCCAATGGAGAAATAGGCAAGGGAAAGTTAATAGGGTCACCTAGATAGTGTGTATCTTAGATGGCTGTACTGCAGTTAGAGAGGCTGGGTCCTTTGATTGAGCTGTTCCTTCTGTTCACCAGGGCTTGCTCTGTTATGTAATTAAGAAATGAAACATGCCTTACAGACAACTTATAATGTTGGTAATACTTTTAGTTCATTGATGTATGTTTAACCATTCATTAATTGTTTCGGAACTATTTGTTCATTGTTTCTGAAAAATACCATTACTTTTGAGTGGATGTAGTCATTCATGCGTTGTAGTAGACAAATTTTAATTGTTTACTGAAGTGGCTGTACTTCTGGAATAAGATTGTCTTGCTGTTCCATACTGCTCTGTGGGGCAGAATCTCTAAATCTGTGGTTAATTCTAGTATTTTAGGAATTGATTTTTACTTAATTTGGCAGGATCCAATAATATAATAATAGTAATGATAGTAATAGAACCTGACATGTATCCTAGGGCTTACCTCATTTTTTCCCATCTTTCTGTCTTGACTGGCTAATGTCTACTATATTACCAATTGTAGTTTCATATGTTTCGTCCAGCTTTTTGTTGCTGTTGTTCCAGGTAAATGCTAAATCTAGTTCCTGTCACTCCATCTTGACCAAAAGCAGAAGTCTGATTTTATATGTATTTTGCAAAAGTCTGACTCTTATTACAGAATTAGAATATTTGTGGATTCCTGTCTCTTTTTTGTTTTCTTTAAATAAATTGTTTTATAAAGTGACAAGAGCAGTAAAAAATAAACCCATCTGACACAAGGGTTTAGAAGCCAACTTGTTTAAAGACTTTTATATCGTTGCATGTGGCAATTAGTATTTTGATTATGAGAAATTCCCATATTTTGCCCTTTTCTCCCCCTGCATCTTTTTTTTGGGGGGGGGGGTCTAAGTCTGATTATCCTGGGTTTTTTTCCTTTTCTGTAACAATGAAACTATAATAATTCTCTGCCTGCTGCTCTTCCTGCGGTGCTGTCTCTCTCTCTCAGAAATAAATAAAATCTTTAAAAATTTTAAAAAAATAAATTCTGACGTCAATAACATAGTATGTAGGTTGGGAGTAAAAGTGTAGTTTGTTTGCAATTGCTGATGAGATATTAATATTCAAAATATATAAGGAATTCCTACAACCCAGTAGCAAAAAAAAAAAAAAACCCCAATTTGAAAATGGGTAAAGGAACTGAACAGACATTTCTCCTAAGTACACACACATCTATTAGGATGGCTAGTATCGGGGCTGTAGGAGAAGATGGCGGTCTCCACAGGAGTTAAAGTTCTTCGTGATTTTCACTTGTTGGAAGAACTTGAAGGACAAAAGGTAGTAGGTGACGGTACTGTCATTTATGCATAAACCTGGAGTACTCAAAATAGAATTCAGGTTTACAAAATGAAAGCATGGAAAGAAGAGTCATACTGTGGAAGCATGTGTGTTTCGAAAAAGTAAAAAATCTCAAGAAGGAAAAACAAATGACGTGCTTTATCCATCTTGCTTAGTAGTGAAAGAGCTTCAGGTGAAACTGTCTGAAGTAGCAGGTACAATGAATATTGTCACAAAGTGTGTTAATTTTTGAAGTGGTGTAGTATCAGAAATATGTTCAGGATTGTTTTTTTTATTTTTTTAATTTTATTTATAATAAAAAAATGTTGTGGGGGAGGTTGATGAATTTCTGTTAAAAGCCGTTCCTGTGTGTTACATGTAACAGACATGGCAAATATTTGTTTATAGTCTTTGACAAACCGTGCATTTAAGTGCGTCAACATGATTAAGTATAATGAACAAAAAGGAAATAGGTATATGGATATGTAATTTTGAGATTAAAGTTAGTCTTAAAATGTAAGTAAAATGTGGAACGTGTCCTCAAAAAAAAAAGAATGGCTAATATCAAAAAATAAAGATAACAAGTCTTGACAAGGATGTGGAGAAAAGAAGGGTCCTTGTACACTGACGATGGGGACATATTGGAGCAGCCATCAATGGAAAACAGATGGAAGTTACTCTAAAAATTAAAGTAGACTACCATATGTCCAACCATCTTGCTTCTGTCCATAAATCCAAAATATCTTTTTTTTTATTAAAGATTTTATTTATTTATTTGACAGAGAGACAGCCAGCGAGAGAGGGAACACAAGCAGTGGGAGTGGGAGAGGAAGAAGCAGGTTCATAGCAGAGGAGCCTGATGTGGGGCTCGACCTCATAACGCCGGGATCATGCCCTGAGCCGAAGGCAGACGCTTAACCGCTGTGCCACCCAGGCGCCCCATAAATCCAAAATATCTTGAAGAGATACCTGCCTCCCATGTTCATTGCAGCACTAGTCACGGTAGTCAAGACATTTAAGCAACCTCAGTGTCCATCTGCAGATGAATGGATAGAATTTGTCGTATATGTACAGTGGAACATTATTCAGCCTTAATAAAAGGAAGTCGTGCTATTTTTGACAACTTGAATGAACCTAGAGGGCAATTTGCCAAGTGAAGTAAACCAGACACAGAAGGAAAAATACATGATACTTCTTGTATGAGTAATACAGACTCATAGAACAGAATAATGGTGCTTGCCAGGGGATGGGGAGTAGGGGAAATGGGGAAGATATTAGACAGAGGGTATAGAGTTTCACTTATATAGGATGAGTAAGTTCTAGAGATCTACTGTACAGCATAGTACCTATAGTGAAGAATAAAATTAAAATTTTGCTAAGAAAGTAGATACTATGTTAAGTGTTTTTGTCACACAAAAAAAGAATAACCAACTTAGAATAGTTTTACCTAATGAAAATTTTTATTAATGTCACAGTAAGTCATGAAGCAGCTCCATGGTGCCCTTAGATATGCAGCTCATGATGCCAGAAGACTTCATCTTTTGAGTCAGTCATCCTCATTTTCCTTTTAATGTCTTACTTTGAGGTTGCAAGGTTGCTGTTGCACCTTGAGGAATAAGAAAGGCAGAGAGCAGAATAATGGAGAAGGCTAGAAAGCTTTTGTGTTTTATTTTAAAGCACTTTACTGGAGGTTCTTCTTAGCGATTTCTACTTGGATATCTTTGGCCAAAAGTAGGTTACCCTTAGCTATGAAGGATGCTGGGAGATTTTGTTTTAGCCAAGTACATTGCTTCTGAACAAAATTTGGGCTCTGCTAGCAAAACAAAATAGAGACTTAGTTGGCATCTCATCGTATCAGCCACACAGTCCACCTCTCTGGCTACCTAACTTTCATACATAGTTTCATCCCTCACCCACCTTTTCCTCAAGGGAGATAAATCAAGTTTCCATTCACTTTTGTATCCAGTTCCACATCTGGAATATTTGAGTATTAGGTAGTCCTCTTCAAGTCCAGATAAGACTCCTGGTGTTATCAGTGGCCTACAATAAAAAGATAATTTATCTGCCCCCGGCATCACAATGAAACTGCTTTTGTTTGGGAAAAGGGAGAGCATACATACAGCAGACATTCATTCATAACTATGATGCACTGATCCATCAGGTATTTGTTGAATAGCGGTAGCTTGGACTCCTTGTCCCAGGAGGTCCTTGATTAATTAACGAAACCACCTGTCTAAAGGATCCCCCTTGCCTATTTTTTTCCCCAAAGCATTTCTTCCTTCAGGATATTATCAGCTGTGGCTCCATCTGAGTTGGGCAATAGAAGATGCCTTTCCTCCAAGGATCTGTATAATCTTCATAGTCTGCTTTCTGTTGTTGTGAGTTCTCTGGTCTTAGAGATTGAACTGTCATGGACTGTTACTTATTTTAAAACTTTCTTGACAGTGAAACTTCTTCAGCTATTTAATAGGCTTCCAGACTATTTGCTTCTTATGGATTTTAAAGATCTTATCCAAGCATAATCTTTTTTTTTTAAGATTTGTTTATTTATTAGAGAGTGCATGCATGAGCTGTGGGAGGGGCAGAGGGAAAGGGAGAGAATC
Source organism: Ailuropoda melanoleuca (assembly GCF_002007445.2). Taxonomy (NCBI): domain Eukaryota; kingdom Metazoa; phylum Chordata; class Mammalia; order Carnivora; family Ursidae; genus Ailuropoda; species Ailuropoda melanoleuca. The sequence goes on along the minus strand of NC_048221.1, from coordinate 80,275,506 downwards.
TCAAGCAGACTCCCCAATGAGCGCGGAGTCTCACAACCCTGAAATCATGACCTGAGTGGAAACCAGGAGTTGGACATTGAACTGACTGAACCATCCAGGCGCCCCATATCCAAGCATAATCTTTAAACCTAGAGATTTCAATTTATCTGCTGACATCTGTGCCTCTCCTGTCTGAAGCCTGGGGATCTTAAAATGTTCTAAAGAATAGCATTCGATGGTTCATATACCTTTCTCTGGCAGGGAAGTCTTGCAGGCCTTTGAGAAAGACAGTTTTTTTCTTACCTCCTAAAAAGGCTATAGTTCTCTTTAGCAGTCTGTTTCACGATGAAATATATAAATCAGCTTTTTTCAGTTCCACAAGTCACTACATTATGGGACTCAGAGTTTGGCATTGATACTGATGGAAGTAGGATTTATGAGAAACTGCATGTGAGAGATACCAGAGCAAAAAGTTTGAAGACTGTATATTGAAATGACATTTCAGTATATAAGCTATACCTTAAGAAGTATTTCTTGCCACTCCAGTTTTATTTAGATGTAACCTAAATTCATCATTTATTTTTTTTTGTGCCTAGTTTTAAATGAATGAACTTATGAAAGAGGATTATATATAATTCAGCAAATTATCTGAGGCCCTAATTAACTGGTAGAATGTAAGTGGTAGTACACATTGACATAAATTTAAAGTAAGTAAATGTCATAGCACTGTTCTGAAGAAAGTTTATTGGCTGACACCTTTTTGTAATATCTTAATATTTTACATGAGTTAAGTTTTGCCAATAATGCCAGAATAAGAAAGAGCAGCAGATTAATGTGGAATCTACCATTTTCTTCTAATTGAAATGAGGCTTGGGTCTGGATTTATTAGCTCTCTGAATTTTATTTCATAATTCGTAATTCCTCTTTGAAGAGATTTTATTCTGTTTTTAATGCCATGACAGAATTGATTCATTGTTGTTCAAATTTTGAAACATGGTAGGGACTAGGGTTCAATTTTAAGCAGCTAAGTCTCTGTGACATACTTTTGTTGATTCTTAATGGAATTTAAGAACACAAACAACTTTACAGGGAAATATTTTTAGAAACCACAGTATGTTAAGTTTGAGAGGGGCTAGCACAACAAAGTAATAACAAAAAGTGCTTTTCACTGGGGGTGCCTGGGTGGCTCATTCGGTTAAGCCTTCTGCTCAGGTCATGATCCCTGGGTCCTGGGATCAAGCCCCATGTCTGGCTCCCTGCTCAGCAGGGAGTCTGCTTCTCCCCCACCCCACCCCCCGCTCCTGCAAGTGCACATACTCTCTCAAATGAATAAATAAATAAGATCTTTTTTTTAAAGTGCTTTATACTGAAGATTTCTTTTTATTACTTCACAAAATTCTCCCAATTTAAGAAATTTATCTTCATTTCATGCAGTTCCCTTATTTCATCTCTTTCAGTTACTGCCTTTCTTCCCCCAATAACAGACATATTCTCAAACCACCTGAGTTGATGTCAGAACTGTTTTCTTTGACATGAATAGTCACTTTGTACTGTACTTCAATTTCCAAGATTTCTTAAAAATACAGGCAAAGGCAAATAAATTTTGTATCTGCAAGCTGCTTTTTAGTTTCAGGGTTAAGACCCAAAAGCATGCAACTAATGCAAATCTCTATATGTAACACAGTGTGCACCCACTTGCCTCCTATGGAGAGTTGTATATTTAGGGTTTTCTAACTTTTTTGCTAGAAAGGATTTTCTCATTTGAAGCCCAGATAATCTGTGTTTTAGGGTCACATGATGTGTCATCTTCCTTATTCAGTCAACTTCTAAATTCATATATGAGGCTGAAACCTAGAATGAGAATCTGCTAGAATCTCCAGTGAACAAGAATCACTGGTAAATTATTTTGTTTTCCATTTCCTTCCCTATATTGATGTTGCCATAAGCTGTAGTGTGCTCTGCTTTTTTTTAGTGGGCATTTTTCACTCTAGTGTGTTTATAGAACTTTGAAAAATACTAGGAACATAAAAGTTTAAATAAGTTCATTTATTCTTTGGTTCTGATTTTGTTCTTTCAGCTGGTATGTTGTTTTTGTTTTTATTTAGAACTGTCCAAACCAGTTCTAATGGAAATACATTTTCTTTCAGGATATCCTTCTCATTAATGTTGTAATTGAACAAATGATCTGTGATACTGATCCTGAGCTAGGAGGTGCTGTTCAGTTAATGGGACTTCTTCGTACTCTGATTGATCCAGAGAACATGCTGGCTACAACCAATGTAAGAATTATTCTGAGATAAAAATGTTTCGGTCTAGTCAGTTTTAGAGGATTTAATCTATAATAAATTATGTATAAATACATGAATTATATGTAAATATAAAATCTTTTAAAATTTGTATAATTTTTAAAAATAATAAATACTTACACACTTGGTAACCAGGTAGCTGTGGTGTTCCTGTAGCAGTTTATTTGTGACAAAATACAAGATTGTATTATGTGAATATCTTAGTAAAATGTTAGCATTTCTATTTATGGCTCTTGGCCTCATTCTGAACTTCTTAAAAATTAATATACAACAGTATGCATATATGTAACACTGCTGATCTGTAAACCATAAAAATGGCTAAGATGGATAATTTTATAAAGTTACACGTTCTTTAATCATAATGAAAAAAATTAGTATGTACTGAATGATCTCAGCTGCATGCTAGAAGTCATTCAGAAAACACTTATGGAAGTATTCCTAAGTATTAATAATTGTTGTCTCAAAATGCTGGGATATTTTTTCTTTATAAAATTCCCTCATATTTAGAGAAGAATATCTGTATTGTTTTTAAATCATTACTTGTTTATGAGACCATTGTATAAAAAATAGTAGCCAAAAAAAAAATCGTAAGGCACTGTTTTCCAAATTTCCAAACAATAAATTTTTGAAATTTAAAAAATAGATCTAAATTCTATCCTGTTTCAAGTGGCTTGATAAATCAATTTGGTGTTTTCATATTTGGATATGCTATGAATGGAGTCTCAAATTTGAATATGCTATGGATATGGAATTTCAAATTTTCAGCAGTTAAGTTGCTCCTCTCACATTGCTTGATAGATTCTTCATTGCATTTCAGATCACAAGCATATTAGAAAAAAATTCTCTGAACAGTTTTCCTCAGAAAAATTTTTTATAATCTTTTTTCTTGTTTTCATTTTAATTTAGTAATATGAAGTAGATTTGATTTTTCAGTTCTGCAGAAATACGATTAAGGTGAATATAACTAGTTTTTTGTTGCTTTCATGTCTTAAAGTATCTGTTGTATATGACCTGCATTAATTCTTAAAGATATTTATTAATTAAAAGATAATAAAATATTTTTTAATTCTGTATGTTTCAGAAAACTGAAAAAAGTGAATTTCTAAATTTCTTCTACAACCATTGTATGCATGTTCTCACAGCACCACTTTTGACCAATACTTCAGAAGACAAGTGTGAAAAGGGTAGGGTCTCTTACTTATCTGCTTATGATTTCCATTTTTAAAGAGTGAAATAAGTAGTGTAACTATAACAGGCTGTCTACCCAGTGCTTTATATGATAGGGAAATTACTACTGAAAAATTTAAACTGCGGTAAAGTCATGATTTCCCTTTTTTCAGAGGGTCTGTGTTAGAGAATGATACAGAAAATGTAGCAAAAAGTATTACACCTTGAGGAAGAGAATATAAACATTTTAACAAAAGATTATTCCCAAGGCTGTTAATTATCTAGAAGGGGGTTAAAGTAAACAGTATATTACCTACATTAGAAAACCGAAGAACCATCATTTTGGAGAATAATTTATTAATATAGTAAAAGCTTTTTAATTTTACAACATAAGGATCAAAAGTTAATGGGTTAATCAAAAAAGTTGGTTAGAGCAGAGAACAGTTTAAAAAAATAAACTCTGTAAACACTCTAAATGCTGACTCATTTGCTGATACTTTGTTTAGGAGCAAGGCTTTTTTTTTTTTTTAATGTATTTTTTTAATTGTATTTCCATGTCATCTTTTGTGCATAAACTACACTCATAATTCATCAGCTACAACTTCTGGATTTACTGACTTCTAGACTGTATTCAATTTAGCCATAGATACTACATTTTTATATTTCATCAGTCTGTGATATTTAAAGTATGTAATCATACTGCCAAAAATAATTAGTGTAAACAAAGGACTTTTTGATAAGCATACAACTCAACTGGTGAAATGAGAAATGGGGGGTATCTTCTCTGAGCGTGTTGGTTAATCTAATGAGTCATTCTATAAGTGAGTCAGTTAAAGAGAATGTTTACTAAACTAAGTTGTAAAATGGGCACACCTTCAATGATACCATCAATGCAGTTTCTGAGTGCATATCCTCAAAGGCAACGTTTATGCATATACATGACAGGTACAAGAATGTGTAAGAAAACAAAGAACATGTGGTATACTCATACAATGAAATACTATATAGCAGTTAAAATAACTGAATTTTGATTTTTCAAGTAACTAGTTATTGAAAATATAAAGCTGGATAAAAAAGCATGTTGTAGAATGTTTTCATGCAGAATGACTTCATTTGTATAAATTAAAATAAATGCATTTTTAATCTTTGTTTTAAAGTAAAACACTTCCAGCATACAGAAATATTTAGATAATTATATAACAGACACCCATATATTTCCTGTTGACTTTATCAAAACTAACTTGCCCTATTTTTTTCAAATTTTTTTTAAAAGAAAATAAATTACAGATGTTGTTGGAATTTCCTGTGCTCCCCTTCACATTCTCACTTCACCCCCATCTCAAGGAATACTGAATTTGTTTATCACACCATGTCTGTTTATATTATAATATTATTATATTATTATGACAAGTGTAATGTGTTATTTTTCATGTTTCCAAACTTTCATGTTTCCAGACTGAATTGATTTCTGTTGTACACATTATTCTGCATTTTTTTCCTTTACTCAGTCAGTGCATTTTTGAAATCTTTTGATACCTGGAGTTCTTAACTGATTTAAGTCTTGCATAATATTCTCTATGAGTATGTTGTAACTTAGCCATTCTGCTTCTAATGTACATTTGTTTCTCGTTTTTGCTATTACACACAATGCTGTGACAGGCATTCGTATTTTTCCATATGCAAATGTGCTCTAAAACATGTGCCTAAAATTCAGAACTTATAATGTCCTACTTATTTTTTAAAAACTTCAAGGCATAAATTATAATTGTTAACTTGTGATATTCTGGAGTTTAAGAAATTCCTGTACAGAGACATATTCTAATTGTTGGGAGGATGACTAAGAAGTAAAAGAGAATGTCAGTCTTCTCTCTGGTTGTAACCTCACTTCTTTTTATCAGAATTTTTATTGTCTTTTAACAATTCCTCATGTGCACCCAGTTCTGTAAAAGATTGTATATACAGGTATAACATTTGACTGAAGCAACTATTTTTTTTTTAACTGAAGTATAGTTGACACACGATGCTAATTATTTCAGTGGACCGCATAGTAGTTTGACAAGTCTGTACATTAAGCTCTGCTCACCCAAGTGTAGCTACCATCTGTCACCATATAATGCTGCTACAGTACCATTAACTATATTCCCTGTGCTTTACCTTTTATCTCTGTGACATACATTCCATACCTGGAATCCTGTATCTCCCTTCACTCATTTTGTCTATCCCCTAACGTCCCTCACAACTTAACGGTTATTATGCAGGTAAAATGAGATTATGACCAAAGACATCCTCTGTATATTGTAGAGGACTAGGAAAATGTGAAATAATTATTGCTGAAGTTAACTGACTTTAACTTTTTTTTATTAGATAATATAGTTGGATCTAACAAAAACAGCACAATTTGCCCTGGTAAGTATAAATTTTTATTTTATGAACTAATACAAATTGTAAGCCTTTTTTGCTCAGATATAATGCATTTATTTATACAAGGCTAGGAAAGGCATTTTTTTTTTAAATCAAAAAAATTTACCTTTTTCCTTTATTGTAAAGAAAAACATTCCATTTTCTCTAATATAAAAGATGGAAAACTGGTTGAAATTTTGTTTTTGTTTTTTACTATAAATTTAGAGCTTGTTTTCTGATATTTTTTTGAAAAGACATCTGAAAGTTGAGGATTTTAGTTCATTATTTTTTTGAAACCTAGTAAACTAAGGCCAGTTAGGAACTAGTGTTAGTGTTCATGACCTCATTATGCTTAGGTATTATTCATGAATCTGAGTGTAAGCATGGTTGCTTCTACTTGAAACATGCATATCAGGTATGGCTGGGAGTATAGAAAATACGCTGTGTGCACCTAGCATCCTGTCTTTTCTACTAGGCTCATCAGTGGTCTAGGAGAGCCAGTTTCAAATGAGGAGACCATTCAGAGATTGGATTAGTTAGGGGTATAATGAATTTCTTGTCCTAGTTTGAGAAAGTGAAAACAAGGCCTTTAATTAAACTGTAGATCGTTGTTAAAATATCTTTTGTGAATAAAATTCAGGAATTGAGGAATTAACAGAGTTTATTTTGTTTAATGGTAAGGGACTAGTTCAAATACTGGCAATGGTGTTGGCTGTTACACAGATTGGTCTGAAGCAAGTAAAACTCTTTACTTGGATCTAACGTAGGAAAGATCTTTTAAATACCAGAACTGTATTTTGTATTTTTAATGGCTATTCTGTTATCGAAAGAATGTTGATTTATTCCCGATAGCATCATAGTTCCACAAAATAGCTACGTGTGTAATCTTCTTGAAAAATAAAGTAGTTGGACTAGATTTATTCTGTAAGGCTGTGACTCCAAAATTTCCTCACAGTTTAATATTTCTTGCCTAAAACATTTATAATAGGTGTCAGTAATTATTGACATAAGCCCTTTGACATACATTCAATTTTGATGTTCAGGAACCAATTTGAAATCATTTCATTAATGTATATACCAAGGCCTCTTGAAGAAAAACAAGTAGTTTATTTTAGTAGGCTTTCATGGATATCACACTTTGAGGTTAAAAAGATTATTGTTAAAAAATCTCAAGGTGATATTTTTCACTTTATATTCAAATAGCCAAAAATGGTCCTTTCCTTAAAGATGTCTTTAAAGAAAGCATATTAATTTTTCTTGGGATATTTTGTTGCACCATGTCAGGTAAAAAGCTTGAGGTATTTACTCTTTACTGTGGACCCTTTTTTTTTTTTTAAAGATTTTATTTATTTATTTGGCAGAGATAGAGACAGCCAGCGAGAGAGGGAACACAAGCAGGGGGAGTGGGAGAGGAAGAAGCAGGCTCATAGCGGGAGCCTGATGTGGGGCTCGATCCCACAACGCGGGGATCACGCCCTGAGCCGAAGGCAGACGCTTAACCACTGTGCCACCCAGGCGCCCCTGCTGTGGACCCTTTAATAGATTCATTAATATTAATAATGAAAGCAGCACATATTAAGGCAATATTACCAAGAAGATCTCAATGCAATGAGGGTTTTCTTACCATGTTTGTAGATTTTTTTATTTAGACTTTTTTTCCTCTTAACACTAATAAATATTTTATACAAGAGCTTGAATAGTATTGGAAAGTCTGCTAATGAAAAAGTAAAAATCTGTGTCTTCTTGAATTGATAGAAAAATGAGGAAGAAATACAATTTTACTTTTGCTCTCAAATATGGGACATAAACTTTATTCTCTTAGGTGAATTACAATATTTATTTTATTTTCATCTGATGACTTTTTTTGTAGATAATTATCAAACAGCACAGCTGCTTGCCTTAATTTTAGAACTACTCACATTTTGTGTGGAACATCACACATATCATATAAAAAACTATATTATGAACAAGGACTTGCTAAGAAGAGTCTTGGTCTTGATGAATTCAAAGCACACTTTCCTGGCCTTGTGTAAGTAACAATTTAAAAAGAACATTCTTGTAAAGTATTTTAAGGAACAATATTTGTAATAGAGGTAAAGCCTGAAGTTACCCATGTGAATTGGTTTATCTTTTACAGTATTTATACTATCAAAGAGATGATTATGAGAAGTACTAATCTTTTGTTTTCTTTTATTTAAAGGACAAGAGGAATAGGTCATGGTGCTTCCCCACCCACATATTACTCACACTTAGATTGAATTAGCTTAACTGTTGTGACACTGTATACGGTGACAACATTTCACTAATAGAACAAGTCCTGCTGTCTTTCACATCTGCTTCACCAAACTGTCATTTACAGTGACTTTTTAAATAATTTTTAATAAAATTATTTTTATAATTTTTATTAATTTTTAAATAATCTTTGGGATATGGACCTTGAAATGTTTTTGTGTAACTTGGGTTATTTATTGAACTGGTAAAATAACTTAATAAGTAGTCCCTTTCAGTATACCACTTGGACCAACAATAAGCAAACTTAAATGCCAATATTTGCGTCAGTGTTATTTTTAGCAAACTGTTAAGTTTCCTTTCCTCTCCTAATTTTACCTGCAAATAGAGATAAAGTAGCCTCCTTCACCCTCCAGATAAAAAAAGCTTTGTGTGTTTTTTCTGAGCTTAAAAATTATAGTTAAAATTGAAACATTTAATGTATAGAGAAAAAGATTCATCTCCCAACTACTTCTTTTATTCTTAAGGCCTTAAAAGTAGCCACCATTAACTGTGTGCACAATTTTTTCTATTCCTTTTCCACATCTGTACAAATTTATATAAACATTCACATACAGGTTTTTTGTTTTATTTTTTAAAAAAAACAGGATCATTTTAACATACTTCTCAGCCCCTTAGTATTGCTCTAGGTGATCGAATATGGTCTCAACTAAATTTTTTTCCTAAATGTAGCTGAGTAACACTTGATGGAGTGCTCTTCCACAGTTTATTCTGCTGTTCTGTAGCGCACAGATCATGGGATTGTTTGGGTATGTTGCCACTCCAAATAACACTGTAGTAAATAGTCTCGTATATAAATCTTTTAAGTACTGGTTTCTTTATTTACATAGTATAGATTCCCAATACTGATAATGCCAGGACAAAATGTTTATATAGTTTTAATGTATCCTTTTAAATTTGAGTTTCACATACAGCCTCCAGATTACTTTCCCAAAAGATTGAAGCACTTGACACTCTTGCAGCACTGTGTTACTGATTCCTAAAATGTTATGAAGAGGATGATTGGAAAATGTGGTATTCCATTTGTGTTTTAATTTCCGTTTTCCTTGGCAATATATTTTCCTGTTTTAGTGCTTTTGAATTTTATCTGTTGCAAATTGCCCATTATCTTTTTCTTAGAGCTCTTTTTATATTAGCGATGTTAATAATTTATCACATTTTTGGGAAAAAATTGTCCCAGTCTCATTTGTCTTTTGCATTTGCCTTTATTTGTAGTATTTTTTTAATATATAAAAATATGTCTCTTTTCCTCCTCTGAGTTTTGGGGGTTTTGTCTTGCTTAGGAACATCTCCTATGTCCTAAGGTTATACAAATAAAATACTCTTCTCAGTTTACTTCTACTATTTTTATTAGTTTTTTATTTATATATGTAATACGTTTGAAGTTTGTTTTTGTATTTGATTTGGAGGGTCTTTCTTTCAGATAGATAGCAAGTTGTGCCAATCCCCTTATTAAATAAACTATATTTTTCTTACTGAATTAAAATTTCTTTTGTTATATAGTAAATTGCCATATATATCTTGTGTCTTGTTTCTGAACTATTGTTTCTAAATCTGTTATTTTATTAGATGGGATAATAGGAAAGTTTGTTCTTAGGCCACTATAGCCTCTCTGTTGTAAAGTTTAATATCTGCTAAGTCCCTGCTCACTTTTCCTTTTCATAATTTTCTTGGTTCTTGGACATTTGTTCTTCCATAATAACTTAAAATAATTTTATCCAGTTCATCGTGAGATTATGTTAAATTTTTATATTAATTTTGGAAAGATTGATGTTCTCGTGATAGGTGTTCCTATCTGGCTTTCTGTAAATAGTCCTTTTGGATGACTGCAGAGTAGTCCTATTTATGTGGATATACCATAGTTGAACAAATCTCCAGTATTTAAATGTTTACATTGCTTCAAGATTTCCATCATTGTAAGTAGTACAGTTTTAACTGTATCATATCATTCACCCGTTCACCAGCAGTGTATGAGAATGCCTGCTTGCTCACATCTTTACCAATACTCAGTCTTTTTAATCTTAAATAACTATTTCTTGTCCTGCTATGAAAAGAGATGATAAGTCTAGCACTTCTCTTTACACTTGTTTTTTTTTTTTCTTCACACTTGTTTAGTGTGTTTTTCTTCACACTTGTTTATCATACATTTATACCTTATGTGGCCTGTTTCAGTTTATTCTCAGATAATATTTGGAACCTCTTTTGACAGGCACAACTTCTTTTAATGACTTCCATCTTTGAACAGCAGGGTGAAATGAGAGACATTTCTTTTCAGTACTTAAAATATAAAAAGCCACATTATACTGCTTGTTTATCTATTGTTCTTTCACAAGTACAGTCTGATCTGCCAGTTCATGTTCACCGAAGGCAAAACAGCTCATAAGCAATTGGTAAACAAGGGCTAAAATGTATAGGGTTAAAATGTATATGTTATAATGTATAGGTAGTGTCAGTTCATAGGTAGTGTCGGTTCACAGATGGTATTTCCAAGGCAAAGAGAACTGAAGGAGTGGAAATGGAACTATAGCGTTCATCAGAAAAAGTGAAAGACCTTCAGCTATCCTGTTAAGCTGGCAGCAGGAACCCCTTTGGCTTTATTTTCAGAAAATCGAAAAGAAGTACCTACCTCCAGAGCTCCCCCTGCAGAGAAGTGAGGCAGCCTTGGGCAGGTTGCACCACTCCTGTGCCCATCTTCATGACAGACAGCCCTGCATTGGTTCTGAGCTGCCGTCACTACATCGCCTGCGTGTCTACCAGCGCTGCTCTGAGTACTGCCATCATTGGCACTTGATGGTTTCTGTGGGGTTTTTTAATCTATACCATGGAGCTACCTGCCTGGTACTTTATTTATCTCCCAAGTACCAGTTAATTGGTTTTTTTGCTAGCTCTGGCTACATGAGTTACACAGATTTGAGTGGTCTTTCCCTAACTCTATTTTTCTTCAAAAGCCAATTATTAGTGCAGTTTCACTTTTTATTTTAGAATACATTGCTTTATGTACAAATACCTGTATAATAATTGTTACTAATGAGATTATTAATTTGTTCCCTGTATTATTTTTAATTAGGTGCTCTTCGTTTTATGAGGCGGATAATTGGCCTTAAAGATGAATTTTATAATCGTTACATCACGAAGGGAAATCCTTTTCGAGCCAGTTATAAATGCTCTTCTGGATAATGGTACTCGGTACAATCTGTTGAATTCAGCTGTTATTGAGTTATTTGAGTTTATAAGAGTGGTAAGTTTATGCTAAAGGATTCTTTTTTTTTTTTTTTTTTTTTTAAATTTTAATTTATCCTTTTTGCAGAGAAGGCCAC